>NW_027131306.1:0-2258 GCF_026122565.2 Emydura macquarii macquarii | reverse complement strand
CCTCCAACCCCGATCCAGCCCAGCTCCTGCACAGCCCCATTCCAGCACAGCTCCAGCCCAGCTACAGACCAGCCCCATTCCAGCCCCAGTCCAGCACAGCTCCAGCACACCTCCATCCCAGCCTAATCCCAGCCCAGCTCCAGCCGAACCCAGCGCCAGCGAAGCCCCAGCCCATCCAATCTCAGGCCAGCTCCAGAACAGACCACGCCCCGCTCCAGCCCCAGTTCCAGCTCCATCCACGCTCCAGCCCAGTCTCAGCACAGCTCTAGCCCAGGACCAGCCCAGCCCACCTCCAACCCGATCCAGAGGTCCAGCACAGACACAGCCCAGCCCAACTCCAGCCCGATCCAGCCCAGATCCTGCAGACACAGCCCAGCCCAACTCCAGCCAAATCCAGCTCCAGCCCCAGTCCAGCTCCAGTCCATTCACGCTTCAGACAAGATCCAGCCCAACCCAAGGCCAGACCATCCCCAGCCCAGACCCAGTCCACCACAGCTCCAGCCGAGCTCCAGACCAGACGAGATTTAGCCCAGCTCCAGAACAGCCCAAGAAGTGCCTAGCTCCAGCCCCAGCTCCAGCCCAGCCGAGGTCCAGCCCCATCACAGCTCCAGCCCATCTCCAGCCCAGCCTTGCTGCAGCCCAGCCCATCCCAGCCCAGCCCAGCACCACAGCTCCAGCCCAGCCGAGGTCCAGCAATCATGAGCTCCGGCCCAGCCCAGCTCCAGAACAGCCCAGACCGTGTGCCTAGCTCCAGCCCCCAGCTCCAGCCCAGCCCTAGCCCAGCCCATCCCACAGCTCCACCCCATCTCCAGCCCAGCCTAGCTGCAGCCCAGCCCTGCCCAGCTCCAGCCCAGGACCAGCCAAGCCCACCTCCAACCCCGATCCAGCCCATCTCTAGCACAGACACAGCCCAGCCCAACTCCAGCCCAAATCCAGCTCCAGACCCAGTTCCATCCATGCTCCAGACAAGATCCAGCCCAACCCTAGGCCAGACCATCCCCAGCCCAGACCCAGTTCACCACAGCGCCAGCCCAGCTCCAGCCCAGCCTAGCTGCATCCCAGCCCAGCTCCAGCCCAGCCCCATCCCAGCACAGCTCCAGCCCATCTCCAGCCCAGCCCAAGCCCAGCCCAGCTCAAGCCCAACCCAGCGCCAGCGAAGCCCCAGCCCAGCCAATCTCAGGCCAGCTCCAGAACAGAGCACGCCCCGCTCCAGGCCCAGTTCCAGCTCCATCCACGCTCCAGCCCAGTCCACCACAGCTCCAGCCGAGCTCCAGACCAGCCGAGATTTAGCCCAGCTTCAGAACAGCCCAAGAAGTGCCTAGCTCCAGCCCCAGCTCCAGCCCAACCTCTAGCCCAGCCCCATCACAGCTCCAGCCCATCTCCAGCCCAGCCGAGCTGCAGCCCAGCCTCATCATAGCTCCGGCCCAGCCCAGCTCCAGCCCCCGTTCCAGCTCAGCTCCAGTCACGCTCCAGCCCAGCACCAGCTCAGCTCCGGCCCATCCCAGCTTCAGCCCGAGTTCCAGCCCAGCTCCAGCCTAGCTACAGCCCAGCCGAGACCAGCCCATCCACAGCTCTTCCCCAGCCCAGCTCCTTCTCCGCTACAGCACAGCCCAAGCCCAGCCCAGCTCAAGCCCAGCCCAGCACCAGCGACGCCCCAGCCCATCCCAGCTCCAACCCCAGTTCAATTCCCAGCTCCAGCCCAGCCTACCTGCTGCCCAGCCCAGCTCCAGCCCCACCTCTAGCCAACCTCCAGCCCCGCTCCAGCCCGCCCCAGCCCCAGCCCAGCAGCCAGCACACTCCATCCCAGCCTCCCAGCCCAGCCAGCCGAGCCCAGCGCTCAGGCCAGCTCCAGAACAGACCACGCCCCGCTCCAGCCCCAGTTCCAGCTCCATCCACGCTCCAGCCCAGTCTCAGCACAGCTCTAGCCCAGGACCAGCCCAGCCCACCTCCAACCCCGATCCAGCCCAGGTCCAGCACAGACACAGCCCAGCCCAACTCCAGCCCAAATCCAGCTCCAGCCCCAGTTCCATTCACGCTTCAGACAAGATCCAGCCCAACCCAAGGCCAGACCATCCCCAGCCCAGACCCAGTCCACCACAGCTCCAGCCGAGCTCCAGACCAGCCGAGATTTAGCCCAGCTCCAGAACAGCCCAAGAAGTGCCTAGCTCCAGCCCCAACTCCAGCCCAACCTCTAGCCCAGCCCCATCACAGCTCCAGCCCATCTCCAGCCCAGCCTAGCTGCAGCCCAGCCCTGCCCA
>NW_027131305.1:0-2295 GCF_026122565.2 Emydura macquarii macquarii | reverse complement strand
CCAAGGGTCATTTGCCTGCACTGCTCTATATATCCTTTATATAATTAAAATCAGTAGCTTACTTTCTGCTAACTTAGCACACAATTGATAGTTTTTCATTCTTTAAGAGTTTGTCTCAATGCATTGAACAATTTCAAGACTTAAAACATTTAATATCAGTTTAAGTTAAAAGTAAAGGTATTTGTCCTTTTCCACTATTAGTTTTTCAACTGATAATTGCTTACTTTTGGCTGGAGAAATGGTTGGTGGTTTGATTGCAGTAGATAATACTCCTCCATGCATGAGATAAAACTGGTTGGAAATCGTAAACTATAAGATGTCACTACATAAACTGAAAAAGAATTTCTCCATACTTTCAGGAGAATTAATGGGTATTTTAAAATTTGACAGTGATTGCTTTGTGCTGCTACAACAGTTCCCCACTCCTGTTTATTTTGTAGCCCAAAATGAATACATAGAAGCCAGTTCAGAATGAGTGAAAAACCTGTAATCTGTATTGCAAAAGTACTTTAATTGTTCAAACGTCTTAAAAATTTGAAAATGAAAAACTATTGTCTGTTAGTAGAGAACCACGTGTTTACATAGTCATTAACCTGGCTTTCTTATAAACCCTCTGCTGATTTAGCTTGCGTTGACATTCTTTACCTTTTCAGTGTCTTTGTCTATCCCATTCTTCTTTCCATTAGATCCTCCTACTGCTACTACGCGATCACCCATGGTTCCAGAGCATCCTTCAACTGATGCAGCATGGGTTTAACAACAGAACCAGCCAATACATTTTCCAACATCAGCCTTGCCAGCAATGCAGAAGGACAATTGGGGTAGTAGTGGGTGGGGCTCTTTCTGATATTTGTTCTGATAAGTGTTCTTGTTGGAATTATCTGCTATAGAAGAAGACGGATGTTCCGTGGCATCTACTTTGCTAAGAACTACATTTCACCATCAGATATGCAAAATAGAATCATATAGATGTTTTTCGATGTAAAAAACTAGTTAAATTTATCTGAGCTGCTTTATCATTTTTCAATGCTGTACTACTGTCTTTGAAAATATTGGCATTTTAATGCATAATGCTTTATCTGTCTATGGCACATGTAAGAACCTGTAATAAGATGTGTATGGTTAGTGGTAACTTTTAAAGAAAACATGTTGCATTGAAAAAGTTAGTTCTCAGTGAAGAAGATATGGAGGAATAACAGAATGAATATATGGAAGGTTTGAATTCTAGCTGATTTTGAGAACTATTTTTACACTACAGTTAATTTCCAAAAAGTACTATTGCAGTATATGTATCTGTGGGGACTGAATTGCATAGTGGTGTCTGCAGCACCACATGCACTGCCCCCCCACGTGGATAAAGAGGCAGCCTAGGGAGGGTTGACTCAGCAGCACGAGCCGCATGTACCTGTCTCCTTATAAGGAAATGAAGTGACCCCACCTGCTGGTGCGTGGTCAGCAACTGCCCAGGATAATTGTAATCACCTGGTTGGCTGGTTCATTCCTGCCCGGGAAATCAGGAGCACCTGGTTGGCTAAACTCCAAGCCATGACCTTAGAAGGTCATGCAGCAAATAGCAACCAATGGGGCTTAGCCTCTGCTGACCGTGGGAAACTATAAAAGTTCAAACCCAGGTGGCAGAAGGCAGAGAGGAATTGAATCTACCCGGCACCCCGCGTATCTCTTGGTCGTATTGGCTCGGCGGGCTGACGCATCTTCACTAGCCCGCTTCACTGTGAACTGATCAGTCACAGTGGCTCTCTCCCGTCTGCAGTATCTAAAGCAAATGGCAACTGAATTTGGCCAGCATAGTATACCTGTATATAATGTTTGTGAGTATGGATTAACTGTTTTCTGTTGTGTTTGTCTTGTACCTTCTTCAGGGAACTCCAAAACTGGGCACCCTAGTGTCACATGCTAGCAGCCATGTGTTGATCTGGAGAGATCACAAAACGCTAAAGTCTTGGGTGGCACATTTGTCCTTTCGTGCATGAGTTCTCTGTCCTTTGCTATCACTGTTTGCTGTGTAATTGCTTGCTGTGAAACTGTTTATTATAGAAATAGAACTGTTTTATTATAAGGATAGGATTGTTTGTGTAAAATAAAGGGTTTATTGATTTAAGCAAACCCCAGAATCATCACTGTCTCACTTAACCCCCCGTATCCCAAACCGAACCTATCAGAGAGTTTTTCTCTCCGTTTCACAGTATCAAGTTAGTGAGTTACACTAACTGTTACAGTTATAGTCCTGTATTTCATATGAGATCAAAAACTGGTTCTCTAATTTAAAAAAAAAAA
>NW_027131304.1:0-22434 GCF_026122565.2 Emydura macquarii macquarii | reverse complement strand
GAAACGCAGCCTTCTACCACGCACACCTTCATGTAAAACAAGGGCCGAGCACTGTGGTGTTACCAACAGGGAAACTTCACCCCAGAATCCCAGCCTCAAAACCACGTAGGGTAAGTCATGTGTTGGGTCTGGCAAGGCAGTGGCCCCTTTGACAGTAAAGCAGTATAAGTGACCAAGCAGCTGGGTTAGTCTGTAATTAACAACAGGGGCTTCACTTAGTTGTGGAAAGCAAAGTTCATTTGTTTGTCCTGCCCACACTACAAACTTGGGGAAGAACAAAAGTCAGCAAACCTATACCTGAGGCTATGTCCACACTGCACTGAGATGTGTCTGCAGCACACATGGACAAACCCGAACCTACCTTTGATCTAACTCACTCAAGTACTAAGAGCAAAGCGAGGGCCTAGGCAGCAGCACAGGCTAGCCCCTCAAGCCCCAGCTCCCAGATGGGGCTGTCCAGCCTGTGTTGCCACTCATGCGGTCACTGCTTCACTTCTATTGTTATCCAAGCTAGCCAGAGCAAAGCCAGCTCAGGTATGTCTAGATGCACTTACTGCAGTGGGGTCACACCCTGAGTCAAAGAAGAGCCTCAGACGTTGGCTTGCCAGCCAGCTCCAGGGCAGTGCCCTACTCTGCACTGAGGTCTACATACTCCTTTTCAGAGTTTCCAGGACGGTTCATCTGTTGCTGCTGACTCTCCTGCCTCTTGGCACCTAGGAGCCAACAGTAACCAATGCTAACACTCCAGGTACGTTTATTTACTTAGGATAACCCACGTGACTTATGACGAGAGGCAGAAGAAACTATGCTTGTTTAGTCTGCAGAAGAGAAGAATGAGGGGGGATTTGATAGCAGCCTTTAACTACCTGAAAGGAGGTTCCAGGGAGGATGGAGCTAGGCTGTTCTCAGTGGTGGCAGATGACAGAACAAGGAGCAACGGTCTCAAGTTGCAGTGGGGGAGGTCGAGGTTGGATATTAGCAATAACTTTTTCACTAGGAGGATGGTGAAGCACTGGAATGGGTTACCCAGGGAGCTGCTGGAATCTCCATCCTTAGAGGTTTTTAAGCTGCGGCTTGACAAAGCCCTGGCTAGGATAATTTAGTTGGGGTTGGCCCTACTTTGAGCAGGGGGTTGGACTAGATGTGACCTCCTGAGGTCCCTTCCAACGCTATAATTCTATGACACAGGACTTACCAGACCTGTCCAGTATAGCAGAGCCCATTACCAGATGCTTCTGAGGAAGCGGCAGGAAACCTCTGTCATGACCAATTATGGAATAACCTGCTCAGAAAGGCATTCTCCTGCTAACCCCAGGCGTTACTGTCTGGTTTACGCTCCTGGCTCAGGGCATGATATCCCTTACAGATATAACCCCGGAACCGCCTCCCTTTCAGTATGCTCTTAAGATGAAAATGTTTGGCGTGTAAGTTCTCTCCTCTGGACAGAGAGACACACATGCCCACCTTCGCGAGCAGCTTTGCAGCATTCTGCAGGTACTGCCAGTCTATCCACGTTCCCAGGTGGTTCATCACCCTTTCCTGGATCTTCTCCTGAATTCGCTGGTATGTCTGTGCCTCTAACTGCAAGCTTTTATTGTGGTTCTCCCACTGCAAGAGTAAAGGAAACAGAGCATGGGACCAAAGTGCTGCTACCTGTAGGTACAAGCTCCAGCAAACAGGAAGTCAGGTGGGGCTAGAGTCAGAGGTATAAGATATATTGTGGGCAGGAGGACAGCAAGGTAGACCCCTCCTCCCCCAGTTGCAAGCCCATGGGGGTTGCATATACTACAAGAGGCAGATGGGAGCAGGGAGCAAACCCAGCCCCTGTGTAGGAATGCCCTGTGATCACAACAGCATCTGGTGACTGACTGGGAGTAAACTCATGGGGACTGCCCACTTAAGGGGTCTCTGCCAAAAGATTAGATTAACATTTAACATGGGTTTACTGGAAGCTGACGTGTGCTATGAGATGACATTGTAAAACGTGGCCATTTCCCAGAGTCCCTTGATCTGGAAAGCCAAGATTATGAATTATATTATTTTAAGACTAAGTTCAGGCTGTGAATAAGCAGCTGTTGGTATCTGAATTAGGCAGTGAGTGCATGCTGACCTCACAGAAAGGTGGAAACCTTGGATCTACAGTGCTCTCTTCTAGAGAAGCGGCATTAGACTGGTACAGTTTGACCAGTCCTACCTAACACCTGCTGCAGGGAAAGAGGAGCTATGACTGTCGCAGTGGTTAGTGACAGATTCCAAAACCTTTCTTTAAACTTGTCTCGACAGGAATTCCTGTAACATTTAATTAACCCCAGGATAAGAGTTTTGTTTTCAACACCAGAGACTTGGTTTCTTCCTGGTCCCTATAAATTCATTCCATGAGGAGCTTTGGAAAGTTTCCTGGTCCTGCGAGCAGCATCTTGCAGAGGGACACTGTGTCAGAATTATTTTGTGTTATTTATATGATTGTAGCACCCAGGAGCCCTCACTGGGGATGATAATCCCAGTGTACTCGCCGCTGTGTAAAACCAGAAGAATGCAGGCAACCCTGATTTTCTGCAACATCAGGAAACTGAAGCAATTAAGCACAACTTTTGTTTTCCATTGACGCAAACGGCAACAGTGTGGCTGGGATCTGCTGGGCAGAATTTTGAGCCTGGAGAAACTAAAGACAGAGGACCTAAACTGGGCTCCAGAAGCTACTGCATCTGTACAGATTCCTTTTTTTGTGTAGTTTCGTTTCTTGCACAGACATTGCTGGCAATGAACTTTGCATCAGGCAGGGACTGGGATTAAAGGGCTACAGCAGCTCTGGCCAAGGAGATGTGTCCTACCCGCTCAAAATAGAACAAGTACTTCTTAAGGGCCTCCCTGGCCTGTGCTTGCTGACTCTGGTTTACAATATCAGGATTCTCTTTGTACGGACTGCATTCGTAGTACTCGCTACCATGGGTCTTCCAGTCCCCCAGACACATCCAGCAGAAGTCTAAGGAGAACAAGGCACAATCAGTATAATGCACAGAAAAAACAGTTTCCGGAAAGCAAGCTACAGAGAAAGAATGGTTACTTACCTCGTAACTGTTGTTCTTTGAGATGTGTTGCTCATGTCCATTCTGAATTAGGTGTGTGTGTACACCAGAAATGTTTCCCCTAGTGGTATCCGCAGGGCCAGCTCTAGGGCCCTCTGCAGCGCCGCATGTATGCGTCCATATAATTAGGGCACTGCTGGGGGACACACACACACTCCCCCCACCCCCCGATCCTTCTTGCTGGAACTCCGACAGAGGGGAAAGAGAGTGGGTTGTGGAATGGACATGAGCAACACATCTCGAAGAACAACAGTTACGAGGTAAGTAACCGTTTTTATTCTTCGAGTTCTCACTCATGCCCATTCTGAACTGGGTGACTTACCAGCAGTGCCTCTGGAGGCAGGCAGGAGTTCAAGGATGTTATGATTGCAACACCGCTCTGCGAAACCCAGCATTGTCCTGCGCTTGTTGCATGATGGCATAGTGGGACGTGAAGGTATGTACCAAAGACCATGTTGCAGCTCTGCAGATGTCCTGTTTGGGCCAGGAAGGCCGCTGAAGACGCCTGAGCCCTTGTGGAGTGAGCTGATAGGGATGCTGGGGGTGTGAACCCTGTCTGCTTGTAGCCGGCTCGAATGCAGGCTGTGATCCAAGATGAGATTCACTTGGATGACACAGGAAAGACTTTCATTTGGTCAGCAATTGTGACGAAAGGCTGCACAGAGTGGCTGAAAGGCCTGGTCCTGTCGATGTAGGCCAGCGCCCTTCTGACATCGAGAGAATGGAGACACCTCTCTTCACTGGTGCGGTGAGGCTTGCACAGAAAAATGTCCTGGTTGTTTCCCACTTTCATATCAATCTTCGGCAGGAATGCGGGGTGAGAATGAAATAATAAAAATAAGACTGTATTGAGACTCTGAGGCCAAAGCTTTGACCTCTGAGACCCTCCTCGCAGAGGTGATCGCCACCAGGAATGCTACCTTCCAGGACAGGTGTGTGAGGGAGCAGGAAGCCAGAGGCTCAAACAGTGGCCCCATGAGTCAGGAGAAGACAAGGTTCAGATCCCATTGGGGAACCAGGTCCTGCAGCAACGTAAAAAGCCTCTCTAGACCTTTGAGGAATCTGGCTGCCTTTTAGTGGAAGAAAACCATTCTGCCCTGTATCGGAGAATGAAAAGCCGATGTCGCTGCTAGGTTTATCTTGATGGACGAGAAGACTAAACCTTCCTGTTTCAGGTGTAGCAGATAATTCAAGATCACCTGTGTAGGCAATTTCGTCAGCGAGACGTTTTGGTGAGCCACCTAGCAGGTGAAGTGCTTCCACTTAGCCAGATAGGATGCCCTGGTGGAAGGTTTCCTGCTTACCAATAGGATCCTCTGAACTTGGGCTGAGCAGTGATGCTCCTCCCTGCTCAACCATGAAGCATCCAAGCTGTCAGGTGCAGAGAGGCTAAGACCAGATGGTGCAGCCCACCCTGGTCTTGGGAGAGGAGGTCTGGCTGCAACCAAGGATAGGCCACCGATAGTTCCAACAGCATCCTGAACCAATGCTGCCGTGGTCACACCAGGGCTACTAGGATGACCCGTGCTTTGTCCCTCTTGATCTTCAGAAGGACTCTGTGTATTAGAGGTATTGGGGGGAAACCGGCTCCAAGAGGAAGCAGAATTGATCACACTCCCTGTTCTCTTTGGTTGTGAAGAGGTCCACTCGGGGAGTTTCCCGCCTTTGGAAGATGCGGTCAGCCACTTCCAGGTGGAGTGACCATTCGTGGTGAGAGCAAAAGGATCTGCTTAGGCAATGCATTAATGCATTCTTGACCCCAGGAAGATGAGTCGCCTCCAGTTGAATGTTATGGCTCATGCAGAGATCCCACAAATGTAAGGCTTCCCGACAAAGGGCTGAGGACCTGGCTCCCCCTTGCCTGTTGATGTAGTACATTGCAGCCATGTTGTCTGTGAGAACCCACATGACTTTGTTGACAAGGTGTGGCAAGAACACCTCATAGACCAGTTGAGTTGCTCTGAGTTCTCTGACATTGATGAGTAGAACTAACTCGTCTTTGGTCCAGAGGCCCTGGGTCTGTAGCGCACCAAGGTGGGCTCCCCATCCTAATTCCGAGGCATCTGAGACCAGTGACATTGGTCGTGGGGCCACGAATGGTACTCCTGCCAATACATGCTGTGGTTTCATCCACCACAACAAAGAGGTAAGTACGCAAGGAAATCGTGAGTATTCTGTCCAGAAAGTGCCTGGATGGAGAGTATACTGTTGCCAGCCACACATCTACAGCGGTCTGAGTCACAGCCTGGTGTAACGAACCACATAAGTACAAGCCGCCATGTGGCCCAATAGGCCGAGACATACCCTCGCCATGGTGAGGGAGTGGGCCAATAGTTGGGCTGTGAGCTTCGACATTACCAGGAACCTGGCCTTAGGCAGGAGAGCTCTGGTTTGTATGGAGTCTAGGATTGCTCCGATTAACTCTATCCTTTGAACAGGTGTAAGTATCGACTTCTGTTAGTTTATTAGCAGACCCAGCAACCAACAGGTGTCCCTTACGATCTCAATGCCGTATTGGATTTGTGCTCTCAACCGACCCCGAATGAGTCAGTCGTCCAGGTAAGGAAAGACCTGCACACATCTGCGCCTGAGGTGGGCTGCTACCACTGCCATGCACTTGGTGAATACGTGTGGTGTCATTGATAGGCCAAATGGAAGGATTGCAAATTGGTAGTGTTGTGTGCCCATCACGAATCGCAGGAACCTCCTGTGGCCCAGGAAGACAGAGATGTGAAAACAGGTGTCCCTCAGATTGAGGGCGGCGTACCAGTCGCCAGGATCCAGAGAAGGGATGATGGCTGCTAGGGAGACCATGCACAACTTCAACTTCCTGAGGAATTTGTTGAGGGCACGCAGGTCCAAGGTAAGTCTTAGCTCCCCTTTTGCCTTCGGGATTAGAAAGTACCAGGAGGAGAAGCCTCTTCCCCTCAGTCCTTGAGGGACCTCTTCCACCACCCTCACTTGTAAGAGGGCTTGCACCTCTTGTACGAGGAGTTGCTTGTGCGAGGGGTCCCTGAAGAGGGACGGGGAGGGAGGGTGGGAAGGCAGAAGTGAAATGAACTGAAGGGTGAAGCAGGTAGCCACCATACTTAGTACCCAGCTGTCTGACGTTTTTGGCCGCCCAGGCTGGGAGGAAAGAGGCAAGGCGGGAATAAATGGGAATCTGGATGTCGGGTAGTGTCTGGTAGGTTGCCCCTGGGCGCACCTTCAGAAGCTTTGTTCCCCACCCCACCCCGAGGGATGGTGACTCGGACTCGGGCTCGAGGCAGAGGCTAGTGAATGGCCCTGTCGGTACTTATAGTCTATTTCTTTTCTTGTAGGGCTCCCCTCGGGATTGCCCCCAGAACCGCTGCTGTTGAGAAGGCCTAAAATGCCTTCTCGACAACAAAGGGGTATAAAATCCCAATGAGCACAGTGTAGCCCTTGAGTCCTTTAAACCATACAGCCTGGAGTCTGTCTGGTTGGCGAACAGGGCTGAGCTGTCAAAGGGGAGGTCCTGAATGGACTGCTGGACCTCCACAGAAAGACCAGACAATTGGAGCCAAAACGCTTCCCTCATTGACACCGTGGAAGCCATTGACCGAGCTGCAGAATCAGCTGTGTCCGATGCCGCTTGTAGGGAGGCTTTAGTCAATGTCTTTCCTTCCTCCAGGATTGCCTCAAACCCCTGGTTGGAGGACTGTGGGAAGGAGTCAGCAAATGTCTCCAGCGTCTGCCTGGTATTGAAATGGTACTGTCTCAACAGTGGCTGTTGGTTGGATACCCTCAGCTGCAGGCTTGCTGTCAAGGCCCCTTTGTTTTTTGAAGTTGAACTCACCTGGTCACGTTCATTAGTAGCTGTGACCACCAGCGATCCTGGGGAGGGGTGTGTGTAGAGGTACTTAAACCCCTTAGCAGGCACCTAATACTTCTTCTCTGCCCGTTTAGATGTGGGGCACAGAGAGGCAGGGGTCTGCCATAGCGCCTTAGCCAGTTGCACCACTCCCTCATGCACCGGAAGAGCCACCCAGGAAGGGGCTGCGGATGCCAAAGCGTTCATCCACTGGCTCCACGAGCTCCTCTATCTCGAGGCTCAGATCAGCCGTCACGTGTTTCAGCAGTTCCTGGTATGCGCTGCGGTCATCTAGTGGGTTGCCTGGGAGCCTGTCCCTTTGGGGGAACAATGACCTCCCCTCTGAGTCCGAGGAAATGTTCCCAGGTGACCATGGGGGCGCTGACACCACACATCTCTCCACGCCGCTTCTTGAACGCCAGTGCTCAGGCTTCAGGGAGCAGTGTCGAGAGCCTGAGCGCTGGGTGTCCCTCGACCGTGTCTTGTCCTTAGATTTCTTGTAAGGATTTGGCGAGCAGTGCCGGGGCTCCGGTGATCTGCCACGGGTGTTTGACGAACGATGATTTTCTGGGGACCGGTGCCAATGCTCCGGGGATTGGTACCTATCCGGTGCCCTCTTGGTGCAGCCCTGGGGATCAGTGCCGAGGATCTGGTGACTGCTGGGGGACAGGGGAAGAGCATCCCGTTGATGATACTACCATGAAGGGGCATCCGTCCCTCGGTGCATCGACCTGCCATTCTTTGGTGTAGGCAGCACCGGTATGGCCAAGAGGTCTCATCACCTAGAATGCCTCAGGCATGGTGGGGATGACTAGGTGGAGGCGCGGGTGCTGGGCTCAACACCCACATGGGTGGCGATACTCTCAGGATCAGTAGGGGTAGGTGGCCCAACTCAGGTTTTCTTGAGGACCTGGAATTTTTCTTAGCCGACTTCGGTGAACATCCTTTTTTGGCCTGTGTCTTTAGCCGCTTCCTCAACATCGGGGATGTCGAGCAGTGCTGGGAGGACACCGACGCTGGGGGAGTGCTCCTTGTCGATGCCTTGGTGCTCAGTGCAGATCTGCTGATGCTCATCGTTTACCAAGCAAAACAAAATTAACTAAACTGATTCTCTTCATTGCTGCTGTTCAGAGCCCCTTAGGCAGAGCTAGGAAGCCAACAACCAAGTCAGTTTCATTATATAGCAGTTTGGCAAAGCAAAGACCACCAGAGCAGGAAGTGGAGTGGCAGAATCCTCACCCTGGCCTTTCCCTACCAACAACCAGCAGGCTCTGATGTGTGCAGAAAAGAAAGCTCCTTTTTCCAGTAGTTAGAGGGCAACAGAGCTCCAAGCCTACCAGACCTCTAATAGCCAGAGCCCGATACTGAAGACCAAATGTTCATATGGGGTCCATGGAGGACACCCTGATTAAAATCCCTGTTCCCACCCCAGCTACTGGGATGACAGGGCGAGCACAAAGGGTTTCCATCAGTGCACTGACCTGGTTCTTTATGACAGGCCCGCTCCACCAGACCTACTTCTAAGTTGCAGAGAAGATTTTTCAAAAGGACAGAGAGGAGTAGTTCTGCTTCTTAGAATGTGCCTAAATAGCAAGTTTTAGAGACGGGATCTGCTGTGCTGTTCATTGATATGACTGGGCCAATTAAAGAATCACTATAGTTTAACACGATTAAGTGTGCCATTCAAGTTATGGCATTAACAAAACCCTGTTCAAACATCTTCTCTGAAACGCAGTAGCGTCAAGACCTCCAGCTCTTTTAGAAGCTCATGTCTAAGTTTCCAGAACATGAATTAAAAATAGTTCCTCAGGCTGAGGTCATTCCTGCTCACAATTCAAAGAGAGCTTGGATTAAATAAAAAGAGAGAATGAATCAATCAGCTAGCTCAGTCTCCAGAAGATTTGGGGGTGAAGTCTTCAAAAGCACCAAAATGACATAGAAACCCAAGTCAACAGGAGTTAGGCACTTTTGAAAATTTTGCCTTTTGGCATTTAAACAATGGCCAAGAAATTTAGGTTTACTTTACATTTCATTAATACATTTAAAGTGCCTGAGCACCCTATTTACTTGCAGAACACATCAGACTCACAGCAGCTGACTTTAGGGATTAAGAGTAAAATATTCCGAAGTGCCTAAGTGATTAGGAGTCTAAGTCCCAGCAGACTTGGTGTCTTGTATTCAGCTTGGGTGTTGTCTTGCACTGAAATTGAAACCTATTAGAAGCTTCATTGCAACCCTACATGAACCGGACAGCTAATTCACTTTTGAGAGAGGATGCAGAATAGCCTACCCTTAAGACTCAGTGGGGGATCAGTAGATAAACTCAAATGCACGGCAACAAAAGCAACCATTGGAAATGCACTGCCTGGGCCTCATCTACTCAAGTAAGTGAAGAACAATATGCAACTGCCAAAGCAGGGTCTGTACCACTACTTGCACTAAGCACAGCCAGAGACGACACCCTCAGCTCAGAGTACAATGCTGTTGTGTGTGTCAGAAGCTTTTGAAATCTCTCAGTTTTACATTTGAACCCTGGCCACATGCAAGAGGAGCCCTTGCAGATTCCCAGGTCCTTCCCACTAGGAGCTGTACAATGACAAGGCAAGAACCTTTCTACAAGGTGAGCTGAGTGAAGAATCCTACCTTGTAAAGTGCAGTCCCACCCACTACAACAGACTGGGGAGAAGAACTGGGGACACCAACTACACCCAAGTATGTAAGAGGGAGCTCAGATTTAAGCTACCTATGTAAGAATTCTAATCTTCCATCACCTATCAAATCCTCTGGCCACTCCTAGGTCACCTAGTATCAGTAGGGGCCATGCCACAAGCTTCTGACTGTTTAAATTGAGGCAAGTTAAAGCAGTTATGGGTGAATGCTCCTGTTCCTTGGGAGCGGGCATTATGATAAACAGAGGATGCTCGTTGGCAGGAATGAACAATGAGACCGTGACTCCAACATAGGAACTCTTCTGACTCTCAAAAGACTTGCAAGCTCCAAATCTTATTTTATGAACATCATTCATGGCACTTCAGACCAGAATGACAGTGCCCCTGCCCTGAAGACCTTAACTCTGACATATCTCTGCACCTGAAGTTCCAAAGACCAGCAGACAAGTGCCAGTAACGTCTTTCATCTTTGACAAGCTCAGCGCATGTGCCCTCCCTCTTCTTAAATTAGACTACTGCAGCTCCCTTTCCATGCAGGCTCCCATAAGTTCATGGGGAAGCTTCAGCTAGTGCAGAAGAGATTGCTCAGAGGAAATTATGTCCATGCTCCACACAATAGTTGTAAGTCATTTCCAGGTGAAACTCTTGCTCACTGCAATCTATAATGCCCTAGATATACTGGGTCACAAATATCTCCCCACATCATCATGTCACAGTGCACGAGTTTGAAGGAACATCACAACCATCTTCCAAGGGGGTCAGGGTTCTCAACAATCCTCTTGTGATAAGTCCGAGCTGGACTATTCTTAAGAGTATAGTGACAACTGCACTCATGCTCTGGCCTTTAACTGCAGGAATTTGAATCCCCTTGACAATTAATCTCCTGCCTGTATCCCCACAATTCCATTTCTGGTCTTATTACTGTAGCAATACAGTAGCAGCATAGGTGACACAGCACATGCTTCATTTGGGGGAAACGTTCCAAGCCCTACATGTACACCGATTTCAGTTATATGCACTAGATCCTCTGATAACAGATACCTCAGAAACACATGCAGTATTTCTGGACTTGACTCAGTTTACATTTCATCTTTACATTCTTGCACTGAAAAGTGTCTACTTCAAGGTAAAAGGCCTGACATATTATTTATTTAAAAGTCCTAACAAGGATCAAAGCTTTGTCAAACACCTGACAAGTGAAATTCGGAGTTCAATAGGTGTAAGGCACTTTTTGCTAGCATCCAGTGATACAGGGACAAATGTGCCCCTGTAGCACCAAGTGTGCTAGGTATTTAGAACCTAGGAAGAGGATCCCTGTTTCCTCAAAGTATCAGGACAAAAACCTATGAACTGGACCGGAAAGTGCTCTCACCTCTGACTCAAAACGCAGAGTACCGCGCCCTGTCCGCGTACGACTCCCGCCCGAACCGCTGAACATCGTAGAGGGAGGCCCGAGTGACCGACGAGACTGGAGACAGCTGACAACGTTCGTAACCGTACGCCTCTCCGACAGTGGTGGCCGCGGTTGCCGTGCGACGCAGGGGACTTCTATCCCGGGTATAATAGGTGGAGGATGCGGCTGCTGCAGCGGCAGTGGCAGCTGCAGCTACTGCCGCTGCTCCCGGGGTTGGCAGCAGCGCTCTATCGTAAGGGTCTAGGGTAGTAGTGAGGCGATTGGCCATGGCTGTGGTGGCGGCCATGGCTGTGGTGGCGGCCATGGCTGTGGTTTGTACTTGGGAGTATTGCGCGTACTGAGAATACTGGGCCATTGTTTGCTCTGCATAGGCGTCGTATGCAGATGCTGTAGCATAGGGCCTCACGTGATATCTTTTGTAGTAGTCGACCATTCCTCCATACCCATCATCGTAATACAGAGTCTCCCCATAGCCCGCGGTGTAGGGAGTGCGCACCGCTCCGTACTGCTCATTATAGGTTTCGGTAAAGTCAGGCACTTGCCCCGTGCGATCTACTGGACACTCTTTAGACCAGTGCCCTTCTTTCCCGCACCGATAGCAGCCGCTCTTGTCTCCCATCCCGGGCGCGGTCCTGAGCCGACTGGTGGACAACTGCACGTGCATCCGTTTGCCTTTAAGAAACAGACGCAAGAATGGTTGCTATAATAAATTAATGCCACATGAAAAACCACAAGATTTGTAACAAAAACAAAGCACATAAAATCTGATTAAAAATGTATCAAGACAAGCTGATCAATTTATTCCCCCAGTACAGCTAACCTGATAGCTACAACTATTGAGCATTCTGCCCATGAGCCAAACCAACTTTACCCGGCAGCTTTTACAGGGTATCAGCTTCTCACTGTCTGCTAAGATTTAACCACATGAGCTGGTGCACAGCCCCAAGAGCAGACAGAGCTCCCAAGATTGTATCCAGTGATTGTATCTGACTTGGAATGGTAATTGATGAAACTCTGGGAGGAAACGCATTAATAAAGGCTTCCTTATTCAAATAAAGGCTTCCTTATTCAAATGGTTGACTGGTAACTTGAAGTTCATTAGGAGTTAACACAGAGAAAGATACAAAGTTATGTCTAACTAAAAAATCCCTTCCCCTCGATACCTCAACTTTCACTCTTCACTTTTGTGAGGTCACCACTATCTCACGACTAGAGAACTAAACTCACACCATACACAAAACCCAAATTTCTAGTGTAAAAAAAACAAGCAGAGTTTTAATTTAAGAAACCTGTTCAGACCAACTTTCTGTATCAAAACAAGCAGACTGACAAGCCCATTTCCACCACTTTTGCAGCTCACCTTTAGGTCTCATTTAACACCATTTATAATTGCACAAACCTTTAAATACTCATGAAGATGAGGGACCAACATGACTGGTCTTGTGCAAGCTGCCTCCACATTTCTGTTAATGCCCCACAATCTCAACCCTGCTATTTGAGTCCTGGGCTCTCACAACAGACAGTTCTGCCCATGCACCTCAATGACCCACAATGTCCCTTGCTATTCCAATCCTGGGCTCCCCACAACTCTGTCAATACCCTTCAATCTCCTGTAACACCCCAGTGCCTCACCTGAACAAAAGCTTTCAAAAAACATGGTTTATCCAATTCCTAAACTTCTTCCCAAGAACTCTGCACTCCTTGTGTTAAGCATCTTAATGGAAAAACTCATGCAGACAACACGGTCAGCCTCAACGTCACCCAGGTACTCCATTATTCATTCAGCAAATTAGGACCCCATGACCAACAGATTTCCACCTGACCTGATCTTCTGGACAGAACTTGGTGCTACCTAGTGCTAGCGAAGGCTGCACTTTCCCTGGTTCATGTTTCACCTTGGAACTCTGTGTTGTCTAGACCCCTGATGGCCTCCACAGCATCCTCAGCCCGCTCCATGTGCACAAAGGCATAGTCCTTCACTATGTCGCACTCAATCACTGGGCCATACTCCTCAAACTTAGCCCGCAGCTCCAGGTTAGTGCAAGTGGGGTTGATGCTGCCCACGTGAAGCTTGGTGGAGGCCTTGCTCTTGTTCTTGCTGGCTTCTACGTTGATGCAGACACCATGTAGCTTGTGGTGATGCAGGTTCCTAATAGCATCTTCAGCTGCTGTCTTGTCTTCGATGTGCACAAAGCCATAGTTTTTGATGATGTCACATTCCAGCACCTTCCCATACTGCTCAAAGAGCGACCGGATCTCTTGCTCCGTTGCCTCCCGGGGCAGATTCCCAATGAAGAGTTTCACCATCTTGGAGAGCCTGGGAGAAGAGGAAAGTGATTTTAAGAAGAAGCATTCATCCAAGTGTAATGCTTTTTTACATTTCTACATATGGCTCTCCTCACCACAGTATTGCCCCCATTTTATAGATGCAGGTGTGAGGCACAGGGTAGATTAAGTGACTTGCCCAGAATCATGCAGGGAGTTTGGCTGAGCTGGGAATTGAACCCAGGTCTCTGGAGTGCCAATCCAACATCCCACCCATAGACCATCCTTCCGATAACGGATAGCTAAACCACAGCTCTTTTACAGATAAAGTGCAGCTCATGGTCACTCACACTCCCCCATTCTCCACCTACCACAGCAGGGAGCTTGGGGTTTCCCCCTGCCCAGTAGGGAGGGGAGGGGAGTCTTGGAGCTTCAGCCCCACAGGGCTTTGGTGATTTAGCTGCTGGGGAAAACGGTGCAATATTATTCTGATTTTGGAGGTACTCAAAGTTAAGAGGAGTGTGTGCACCCCACCCCAAAGTTGCAGCATCCAATATGCATTCCTGAGTAGAACACCTGCTCTGCCATCAACAGTTTAACCCAGGTTCACCCTTTCATTTCACACCCCCAGACCCTGAGTTACCTCATCATCTGCATCCATGTCACCTCTACCCTTGTCCCAAATCCCCCCTCTTGCCCTGTACCCCCAATACATAAAACCAGGGCCCCCACTGGTACCTCTCCTGTCCTGTCCCTCCACGTACAGCACAGTCCAAAACCTTCATTGGTGTCCCATATAATCCCATTTCCCACATAACCCCCCCTATGCACACAACCAATGGCCCTCATTTTCCTCAGCTGCCCTCCTTCCCCCGCTTCTGGAGCCCTCCCTGTACATGAAGCTCAAAGGCCACACAGCATCCGCTTCCCACCCCCAGTACCTCCCCCATGCACATCCAAAGCCTCCACGGGACCCTTCCCACCTGATAGCCCTCCATGCACACACAAGACAGGCTCTTATTGTCTCACCACAACCCACCCCAGCATCCCACACCAACCACGGGACACACACACACAGCCCAGACGCTCAGTGCCCCCTGCCTATAACCCCCACGACCTCAGAGTGACCCTCACCCTACAACCCTCCACCTCCAGTCTAAGCCCTTACGGTGACCCCTGCCCTCTAGCCCCGCCCACACAGCACCAGGGCCCTCATTCATGGGTGGGCAGGTCCGTATAAGCTCCCCCACAGCCGCATCCCATCCCTCGGCCCTCTCGCCTCCCACCCCCGCACCCTTCCTCCTCACAGACCGGCGCCGCCGCCCCGTGCCCCTCCCCCAGCACAGAGCTCCCCTCAGACCCGCCCACGCAGCACTGTCCCAGCCCGCTCCTAAGCACCGCGACCCTGCGGCCCCGAACCAACCTCACCAACTACCCGCGCCGCCCGCCCCGGCTCGACTCGACTCGACTCGACCCGGCTCGGCCCAGCCCGCCGCCTCAGCGCGAAGCACACCAACCGTCGGCTCGGGTACAGCAGCCAAGCCCTCAGGCCCACCCACCCTACCGCTTCTTCATTGGCCAGCCCGGCCCAACGGCCCGCCCGCCTACTGGGCAGCGCTGTGTGTCAATCAACGGGAGAGCCAAACAGAGCCCAACGATCGAGAGTGGTGCTCCTGGAATGGGAGGGGGATCACCAATCGCGATCGAGTGTTCCAAGGATGAACCCGCCCCCCTCGTCCCCACACCCAATCACAGCACCTGGTAGGAGGATTGCGCCATTGTTGCTTTAGGGAAGGGGGAACATTGTTCTAGTGAAAGGGGCGGAGTGTGGCTCTGCTCGGAGTGGGGGGGCGGAGGGGGCTGTTACGATGGAATGTCCCATTGCGCCTCTGCGGCACGTGGGAGGCCAAGCGGCCGGTGGCTGACAATGCGTGTCGCATGGCGGCTCTACTCTTTTTTTACATTTCATTCAGTCTAAGACATTTCAAACCTGCCCCATGGTGGGGCCAGCCTCCGAGGAACACATCTGACACTGACAGTGATGTCATCAGCCAAAGGTGCTGGGGATAGAGACATTCAGCTTGGAGTTCAGAGGAGGAAAGTGCACATTTGCTATTTGGTTTGGAGATCCAGAGTCTCCTCTGCAGGGAGAAGCAGCGTGTGATAGCGTGTGATAGCGCGTCGGTGGGCTGGAACCAAAAGACTGGTTCAAAACTGCACTGTCCTGCTCCATCGCCCCTGCGAGGCCCAAGGCGAGTGCTGCGGGCGCACACAGGGCTCTCCCACCCCTCCTTCCCTCCCCCCAGCCTCCGTGCGGGGTCACCAAGCCGTGCGGGGGGGACAGTTCTCATCGGCAAATCTGATTCGCCCCAACCCGCCCGACAAACATTCCATCGGCACTGGAGGGAATTGGGAAATCTCGGCCCGGTGCAGCGCTGCGCGAGTCACTCTCAGATCATGCTGCGCGCCGCTGGCAGCCATTCCGCACAGCGCTGCCAGGAGAACATGAAGGGCCATAAAGCTCTTTGAATCTCACCCTCTGTTGGACTCTCCCCTCCCAATCCCCACTTTACCCGAACATTTACATTGATAACAATGGAAAAACTGCTTAGAAATAAGCATCACTATTAGCCACCGACCTTGTTTTAACCCCAGCTGCCAAGCCCACCCGTTGTTTGGGAGCTCTTTGAAAGGAGCCAAGATCAGGCGCTCCAGTTAGTAACGGGCCACTTTGCAGTTGTTGTCGTAAGAACGGCCGATACTGGGTCATTGATGCACCGATCCTCCATTCATTTATCTAGTTCTTTTTTCAACCCCCTTATAGTCTTGGCCTTCACAACATCCTCTGGCAAAGAATGACCCGGGTTGAGACTGTCTGTGCGGTGTGTGAAGTAATACTTCCTTTTGTTCGTTTTGAAGTCTTGCTTTCACACAAAGCTCCACTCCCCCAGCAGTACGGCCTATTCTGTCCTTCCAATATATTTTGTACCCTGCTGGTAATACTGTGTCCCATCGATTATCTTATTATCCAGCCACCATTTCACATACTCTGCAATATGCAACTTATTAATTTGGTAGCTTAATTTTATATGTAGGCCCAGCCTAGCTGAAATTTCATGGTCTACAATATGCTTTTGGCTAATTTTTTGTTAAAATACATTTTCCCGTTTCAATGAAAAAGCAGAGCACTGGAGGGCTTTCTTATAGTATTAAGCAGTAAATCACCATACACAACAATCCTTAAGGTTACTATACCCTCTCTTGACTGGGGGACCTTGTGATTATCAAGGAATGTCTTAAAGTGTTTTTTAATGTTAAACATGTTTCTCTCATGCTTCAAGTTTTGGTTTGTTTTTTAAATAAAAATGGATGTAGCAAAGCCATACTAAACACCCTACAAATACCCATAGCTTTTAAAGTTTGATTGTTCTTACGGCATATGCTTATTTTATAAAAGTTTGGTGGAGGTCTGTGACCCCTTGACACATTTCAGTTTTGGGTTAGACCCTTGTTTCTTTTTAAAAATATATTATTTTAAATTTTTAATTACTTTTAAACTTTTTAAATTACTTTTAAACTTCTAATTACCTTGCAGGTGGTCAGGGCCTGATGGGACAAGGGTTGGAGTCAACCAGATAGGTGGGCGGGGCCTGAGGTGTCAAGGGGCGGGGCTCAACATTTGATTGATGCTTCGTAGCCCCTTAGACTACTTCCTTATAGTATAATTCCTTCCTGACCCTAAAAATGGTGTTCAGTTGGACCCCGAGCATGTGAGAAAGAGCATCTGAGAGAGAGAGAGAGAGAGAGAGAGAGAGAGAGAGAGAGAGAGAGAGAGAGCACCTCTGAGCATCTGAGATAGAGAATTTGTGTAGCCATCCAGGTCAGTATACCATCTCCAGCCATGCCCGATCTCTGACATTTAGGAGCAGGAGAAAAAGCAAAACTCAGAATACACGGGAGGAGAGGTATGTCTTTTGGACATACGACACAGGACTGAAAAAGTAAAGAGGCTAAAGATGCAGCGATGAGACAGGAAAGAGCGACGAAGTGGACTGGCACTGAGCGTAACCGTACGTGTCTGACGTATGCCTGTTGGTATGAGAAGAGAAGAGCACAGGGGCCGTGGCATTGCACTTGCATACCTTTTCCGCTACCGGTTTTGCTGCAAGAGTTAACAGTGACAGTTTGCGTCACAGGCAAGTGGGTGGTTTAATGCAAATCGAGAGCGGATGGCGGCTGCCAGAGAAAGCAGCGAGATGAAGCAAACTAAGAGGCTGGAAGAATTCTCTGTCTTTGAGCAGAAGGATGTGTTGGGAGTTCTTGCTTCGAATTCTTAGGTTGGAATGGTTTAGGGGCAGTGCTCAGCGCTTAGTTTCATAGCGATCAAAGGCTCGTTAATAGTGTTTGGTGCGTGTCTGAGCTTCTCTCACGGTGTTATTAAAAGCTGTGGGAAAGGGAGGGCTCCATAGCGTTGGAGCAAGGGGGTATCGCTTCTCGGCCTTTTGGCTAAGATCAAGTGTAGTATCTGTTCTTATCAGTTTAATATCTGATACGTCCTCTATCTGAGGACTATATATTAAATGGATTTTTGGAACAGGGAGATGGAATAGGAGCTTGCTCCATCCACTCCACGCATCGACCTGGTATTGCAGTACCTCCAGGAACGGTGCACCTCCCCCTGGGGAGACTATGGTGGTGAAAAAAATAGATGAGCTTGTCTAAGAAGTGTGAATTTATACTCTTTTGTTTCTTCTTTACTACTCTTTTGTTGTGATTTTATTCAAATGTTTGTGTGAGTGTGTGCATTGTATTAAAAGATAAGCTTGTTACTGGCCAATGGGTTAAAAAGGTGAGATTTCACTTTGTGCTGATTGCTTTCAACAGGGTGAGTAATGAGGGGAGGGGAGGGTGGGGTGGGTGTGAGGCTGTTGGGTGGAGGGTGCAGGCAGAACACTGCTTTGATCAGATGCTTTTGCTTGTTGAACTTGATTAGGTGATGATATTGTTGCTGCCACCCTGCCTACACTTATAACAGTCCTACACGGCTGATACCCTCCCTCCCACTCCACCCTGCCACTCAGGTCCATTCAGTAGAATACTTGAGGCCTAATCACAACCATTGAGTAGGAGGTGAGAATGTGTGATCAGAGGCAATTACTTCTTGTAATGAGATAATCATTCCAAGTCCTGATTCAGAATTGTTTAAAAAGGTGAGACTTCTCTTTGTGCTGTGATTGCTTTCAACAGGGTGAGTAATGGGGTTTAGAGAACTCGTGGGTGGGTGTGAGGGCAGAATACTACTTTGATCAGATGCTGTTGCTTGTTGAACTTGATTAGCTGATTATGTTATTGTTGCCACCACCCTGCCTTCACTTAGAACAGTCCAACGCCACTGATCCCCTCCCTCCCACTCCACCCTGCCTGAGTAGCTGCAAAAATACTAGCTTTTTTGGAATTTCCCACTGAGGGATTCTGGATTGGCAATTGGGGGGTGATCATGGGACCCAGCTCATTCCATCACTGGAGGGGAGCCTTTATAGGCTCGTTTTGAAAATTTTCTCCCTTTCAGTTTCAGGATTGGTGGGACTGAGGGTGGGGTGCTGACTTTTGGTTTGGCGGGGGGTGCCCCCAAGGCCCCACCCCCGCTCCACCTCCCAAGGACCCGTCCCCTACTCCACACTAATGCTGCGCCATGTCATGTAGCTACCATCCCCATTTAATGGGCAGGGAAACTGAGGCACAGATAGTAGAAGGTACCTGAATTCCCTCCCCAGAAGGCTATACCCTGCATCCATGGTAGAGCTGGGAATAAAGCCCAGAAGTTGTGAACCCCAGCCATCTAGCCTACTGTATTCCTTGGCCCCTCCCTCCTCCTCTCAACCATGCTGGGGTCCGTCTTACCTGAAAGAGCTTCTGATGTTTGGAGACTCGGGTGAAGGAATGGAGGGATCCCAAGCGGGAGGTGTGTGACCAGCTGTGAGGAGGATGGAATGAGGTGTGAGAGGACAAAAGTGATTTCACTGTATTCTGTAAGTCCGTCATCAGTCACCCCCCAGGCCACAGTCACATCTGGTGGCATTTGCATTATGTTCCCAGGCCAACGCTGCTTCCAGATCCAAGGTGAGTTCAGGGTGTGAACTGCCCATCGACCCCAGAGATGACCCAGAGGGCTTGGTCCTGTTGTCATGGCCTTGATGCTAGTGGAGTCACTCCTGATTCACACCAGGCAGGAGCAAGATCTGAATTATCATGCTGGGCTCTGAATTGATCCCTGCCTTGCATCTAAGGCCATAATATGCTAAGTAAGATGATAATACTTATGTTCATGTGTTATATGTGAGATGGAAGTTATGGATATGTTTGGTATATCAGTATTTCAAATTGTGCTGGCTGAGTGGCATCTCAGACAGGATGGCTGCAAAACAATAGCCTGCTTAATGGCCCATTAAGACATTCCCAGGTGCAAGGGGCTCAGGGGAAGAAGCCAGCATCACCTGATGAGTCACCAGGACTTGCACCCCTGACTCTGGACTCCATTTTGGTTCCTGTGAAATTCCACAAGACAGCATAGCCAGGGCCAGGGGGTATAGAAGGCGGTGGCCTGGGAAACCATTTTGTCTTTTGTTCCTGTTCAGCTACAGACACACACCTGCCTCTGGATCAATTCACTTACAAATGAACCGAAGGACTAAGACCCATCCAGATACTGGATGTATGCCAGAGGAACTGTACAAGCTTGCAACTCCACAATTCTCCCAGAAACGTGATGTATATGGACTTGCGATCATTTGTATGTATCTGATTTGCTTTGATCCTTTAACATTTCTCTCATAGTTTGTTTCCTTTGTTTTATAATAAACCTTTAGTTTTAGTTACTAAAGGATTGGCTGGCAGTGTGGGTAAGAGCCAAACTTATATTGATCTGGTACTGTGGCTGACCCTTTGGGGTCAGGAGGAATCTTTTTAGTATAGAGTTTAAATAACTGGTCTCTTTACTGAACCTAGTGGCTGATTGGGAGCCAGAGACTGGAATGCAGTAAAGGGGGCTGTGTGTATTTGTGTCCTGGCTTCGTGTTAACCGGCTTGGGGGAATCAGAGGCAGTTTGTGGCTGGTTGGGAAGGCTGACTTCAGTGTCACCCACCAGTGCTGGGAGAACCTGCTCTCCTTTTACAGCCTGCCCTGCCCTTGGCATTATCAGGTGGCTGCCCTCGGCATGGGACGGGTCACAGTGTGTACTGGGGTCCTTCCGCACCCTGCCAGGGGCATGTAAATGCCAATATAAGGCCCAGGGCAGCAGAGCAATCCTCACAAACCCTGGCTGCGGGCGCAGGCTCCTGGCTTCTGTTCCTGGGCTGCTGGGCAGGGAGTGGGGTCTAGTGGGTTAGAAGGAAGCAGGGCTGCCTGCGGGTCGGGACTCCTGGGTTCTGTCCTGGCGGTGGGGGGTTTAATGGGCCAGAGCAGGGGGACGGAGGAGCGTAGAATGGTTGGGCTGGATAAATGAGGACTGGGTGTAGCAGAGGCTGGCATCTCCCCCCAGGGTTCCCTCAGCCAGCTGGCAGGGGGACTGGGCCGGGCTAGAAGCAGAGTCGCTCCTGCGCGGCAGCCCCTGCAGGAGTCCCTCCGGTCTGGGGATCCCCAGGGAATGGGGCGGGGGGGGGCTGGGCTGGGGAGGAACCTACAGAGCCTCCCAGGGTCTGGAGCGAGTGTTTGCCGCGGGTGGGGGCGGGGAAGGGGGGTCCCGTGGAGCAGGGAGGGGGCGCGCTGCAGAACGGTTCCTTCCCCTCCCCCACCTCACGCGGTCACTGCGAACAAAGGACCGACGATGACGCCCCGGGCGGTTCCCGCCAACGGCTCGCCTCGCCAGTCTGCGTCACAGAGACAAGCGCGAGGGCACATCCCGGAAGAGCCAAACATAAAAACCCCACCCAGACCCTGAACAAACATGACGGACAGTCAATTTCCGGTCGCAGTTGCCCTCAGTCAAAATGGCGGATGGCTCGCTTCCGGAATATCACTTCCGGTTCCTGAGAAAAATGGTGGCTTCGAACTTCCGTTTCCGGCTGCGCGTCCGAAAACACTCACAAAACAGCGAGGCACGAGGCGAGGAGAAGAGACTCCGGGACTGCCGAAAAACCACATTTTTCTGCGCCTGCCCCTGCCCGGACCTAGATCTGTCTGAGGAGAACAGCCCTGCCCCGGGTCAGGGGCGGAGGGGCCCTGGCAGTGCCCTGGGCCGTGGGAGAACGGGCCCGTGTTGCTGGGTGCACTTCAGGGCCCTGCCTCCTGGCCATGGAGGCGGGTGCCCATCCTGTCCCTCATGCTGCGCTCTGTGTGCAGGTTGTGAAGCCCCGAGTGCTCGCTCAGGTGAGTGACAAATGCCTTGTGTGGGCTGGAGCTGGTGTAGCCGGGCTGGAGACGCCTCCTCTCCCGTTCTCCCTCCTTCCCAGGCTCAGCCAGCTGCCATGGGCTGCAGTTCTTCCATGTTCCTGGTATGTGGGGCACCTAGGGTGGCCGAAGGGTCCATGGGTACATTTAAAAGGCCATGGCACCCTACTGTCTGTGCTCTGTAAATGACTGAAGTTCCCTAGTATGGGGAGCTGGACAAGCGGCAGTGGGGCATGCTACTGGGGGTGAGATGTCAGCATTACTGGAGCACGTCATGGCTGTTAATTGGGTCCCTGGTCAGGAGATGGTGCGGGAGGTGTGTGTCAGGAGCATGAAGTGCTGCAAAGATGAGAAATGCTGAACTCTCTCTTTCTGAGGATTCAGTGAAGAAAATCTTTACCAGATTCTGAGTGGCACTGACCTCAGCTGGGCTAGGTGTGGATCTCATGCAGGTCCCTGCAGCCCTGCCTGGGTGTGGAGCAGGCCCCTTTCGGGCAGCAACAGAAGGGAGCATATGCTTATGTTGCCTTTAACATGGTGGGCGAGGCTGTAGGAATGTTGTTGCTCTTACAGGAGCAGAGTCAATGGCTCTGCACATTAAGGTTCATACATGTCTCTTTTCTCAGGCATGGGTCTCACCTGTCGTGCATCTGCAACATCTTCACATGTGAGTAGCTGAGCTTTTTCCATCTCTGATGGGAACCATACATACAACATGGGGTGGTCTGCACAGGGAAAACCAACTGCATTACCCCAGGGTTAGGGTTCAGCTTTCTTCCCTA
>NW_027131303.1:0-22889 GCF_026122565.2 Emydura macquarii macquarii | reverse complement strand
GACAGTGAATGTGTATCTGCTCTCATTTACACCACCATAAGTCAGTGAAGTAAGTGGAGTTATTCAGTGTAAATAAGATTAGAATCAGGTCACAGTACGAAAGGTTTGACCATTTAGACAAAATGGGCCTGATCTGCATTGAAGTCAATAGGTGTTTTGCTTGAGTAAAGGCAAAAAAATTAAGAATATTTTGTCTCAATTCAGGCAGAAAAAGTATTTTGCTATGAAGTCCATGAAACTTTGACGATTTATGCCAGCTGACCCTCTCTGCTTCATTTCTCCCATCTGTTAATGGGGATAACAACATCTTTCTCCCACTATGTCTGTTTTGTTTATTTTAACTGTAAAATACCGCTTTTTTTTTTAAAACCATTTTTTGAGTTAGGGACCGTCTCTAACTCTGTGTTTGGACAGTGCCAAACACAATGTGGTCCTGATCTCAGTTGGGGACTTTAGATACCCCTGGAATACAACTAACAATGACTTACTGACATGCCTCTTTAGTCCATGTGGAACACAGGGCCTTACCCACAGCCTTCCATCTTTAGTGAGCTGTGTTAAAAATAATAATACATTTTTCTTATTTTTTATACTTGTATTTGTAATATCTTTTTTTGTCTTTTTAGATTAAGAAGAATGGCTGATGTCAAATCTAGATTAACAGAAGATGAATTAAAGCACCTGCAGCATCTGTTGCTGGGCGAACACTTCGCTCTTCTCTATAAAGGAAGCCTCCATGGTTACAATGCATCTACATTTCATGCCAAGTGTGATGCACAAGGGCCAACTGTAGCAGTAGCATATAATGGAAGTGGTTATATTTTTGGAGGCTTTACAAGTCAGAGCTATGTTTCATCTGGAGCATACAAAAATGATGAGAAGGCTTTTCTCTTTCGATTAAAAGGGAAAGATGGTGTGCTCAGTCCACTAAAAATTCCTGTTAAAACTGCAGCATGTGCTATATATGACCATAGTTCCTGTGGCCCTAATTTTGGAGGTGGATCACTACAGATGCTGAACCAAAATGCAGCAGCAGTAGTAACAAATTCGAATAACAATTACACATTCAATGTGGCTGACTTGCATGGAAATGATCTAGGCCTTTTGGAATGTGAGGTGTATCGAGTTGAAGGTACGTTGATATCAAAAGAGAAAATGTTTACTGAGGAAATGATAGCTTCATACTTTTAATGTTGAATGTTGCTTTCCCCTAGATACTAGCACTTTCCTGGAATCTCCATGGAGAAAGATTACATGGACAACTGAGTAAGTTAACCGCTGTAATATATCACTGTAATGATCTGTGGCCACCAAATACTGTGGAGATGTGAGTTCTTTTAGGAATTAACTAGATGGTGCTAGAGTAGACAGATTTATGTGTTGCAGAGATACTTCGTACTAATATGGCCTTTGTCAACATGGTATCTGAGCACCTCACAATCTGGAGATAAGTACAAATTGATGATTTTAGACCAGGTCAAACATACCTGAGAGATTGTTGTTGGAACCAAAATAAGCTTCATGAAGAGGTATGCTTACTGTTAGCCACACAGGCTGGTCTACACTTGTGGTGGTGGTGGACGGGAGATATGCAAGCTGCATAATGTACACAGACTTATGTGTTGCTGAGATGCTTATCTATGAATCTAAGGTACTAATATGGCCATTATGACCATTGTATCTGAGCGCCTGATAATGAGGATAAGTACAAAATGATGATTTCAGACCAGGTCAAACATACATGAACCATTAATGTATGAACCAAAATAAGTTTCATGAAGAGCTATGCTTTTTCTTAGCCACACTTAGTCTGCTGTGGCGGAGATTTAAATTGGTATTCTAAAGGACTACAGACCATGATTAAGAAGCTAGTTACTTGTCTGGACAATTACTAGGGTGGCATAGAAATAGCGTGGCAATCAGAAAGAAAACACTGTGTCTCAACATAGAATTATAGATATGTGGGGCTGGAAGGGACCCCAAGAAGTCATTTAGTCTAGCTCTCCTCTTTGCGACAGGATCAAGTATACCTAGATCATCCCTGACTGGTATTTATCGGAGCCCTGGTCTACACTTAACTGGAAATTCAGCGACAGTCCACGGGAGTTACACAAGCTACGAAGAGCAGCTTGTGTAACTTCTGTTGACTGCTGTGCTTCCCTTCTGCATGCCGTCTTCACTGCACTGTGCCAACAGGTCAACACTGACTGCTCAATCAATCCAGAAAGATCGATCTGATGGCGGCGACTTTGCCGCCGTCAATATAGACATACCTTAAAATTTTCTTAAAAACTTCCAATGACTGGGATTCTACAACGTCCCTGGAAGGCCTATTCCAGAGCTTAGCCATCCGTATAGTTAGAAAGATTTTCTGAATATTGAAATCTCCCTTACAGAAGATTAAACCCATTACTTCTTGTCCTGCCTTCAATGGACTTGGAGAACAACTGATAAGCCTCCTCTTTATAACAGCCCTTAACATATTTGAACACTGTTATTGAGTCCCCCACTCAGTCTTGTTTTCTGAAGTCTAAACATGCATAGTTTTTTTAACTTTTCCATATAGACCAGATTTTCTAAACACCATCATTTTTGTTGCTTTCCTGTGGATTCTTTCCAGTCTGTCCACAACTTTCCTAAATTATAGTGCCGAGAATTGGACACAGTACTCCAGCTGGGGCCTCATCAGCGCTGAGTAGAGCGGGACAATTACCTCCTGTACCTTACATTTGACACTGCTGTTAACAGACTCCAGAATTATATTTGCCTTTTTTGCAACTGCATCACATTGTTTACTCTATATTCAATTTATGAGCCACTATAACTCCCAGATCATTTTCAACAGTACTATTGCCTAGTCAGTTATTCCCCCATTTTGTAGGTGCACATTTGATTTTTCCTTCCTAATTTTAGTACTATGCACTTGTCTTTATTGAGTTGCATTTTATTGATTTCAGACCAATACTCCAATTTGTCAAGGTTATTTTGAATTCTAACCCTGTCCTCCAAAGTGCTAATAACTCCTCCCAGCCAGATATCATCCACAAATATAAGCATACTCTACATTTCATTATTCAAATAAGAAAATAAAATATTGAATAGGTCTGGACTGAGGGCTGACACATGTGGAACCCCACTAGTTATGTCCACCCTGTATGACAGCAAACTTTTGATAAATGATCTTTAAGTATATTCTTTTTACCAGTTTTGCACCCATTTTATAGTAATTTCATCTAAACCACATTTTGCTAATTTGCTTATGAGAATGTTATGTAGGACTGTGTCAAAAGACTTACTAAAATCAAGATACATCACGTCTACAGCTTTATCTCTGATCCACTAGGCCATTAACGCTGTCAAAGAAGGAGATTCAGTTAGTTTGGCATGATTTGTTCTTCACAAATCCATATTGGCTATTCTTTACCACACTCTTATCCTCTAGATGCTTACAAATTGATTGTTTAATCATAGTTCCAGTATCGTTCCATGTATCAAAATTAGTCTGACAGGTCTGTAATACCGCAGGTCCTCTTTGTTTCTCTTTTTAAAGATAAATTCTATGTTTTCTCTTCTCTTCCTCTTCTCCTATGTTTTCTCTTCTCTTCTCCTAGACTTTACCCACCCTCCATGAGTTCTCAAAGAAAATTGTCAATGATTCTGAGATTGCTTCAGCTAGTTCCTATAGTGTATTTCATCAGGCTTTGTAAACTTAAATACATCTAATTTATTCTTTAATCTATTCTTTCCCTTTCTGGTTGTGTTCCTTTCCCCTTGTTGTTAATATTAATTGTGTTAAGTATCTGGTTACAATTTATCTTTTTAGTGAGGACTTCAGCAAAATAGGCATTAAATACTTCTTGATGTCATCTGTTATTAGCTGCTCTTCCCCACCAAGTAGTGGATCTACATTTTCCATTGTCTTTCTCTTGCTCCTAATGTATTTATAGAACCTCTTCATAATGCCTTTTATGCAGGTTGGATTGATCTAAATCACTAGTTGGAAGGCCATGATTTAAATAATCCATTTTAATCAATTTTGCCATTTGTACTTCAGTTATTTTCCAAAGAAAGATGCATTCTCATTGGTTGATATAACTATTAAAACATGTTGATTTACAAATAAATAAAGCCTTTACACTAGATTTGGTTAATCTGTTTGCTACCTAGCAAGGTACACTATAATTATATGCATTTATTTAAGCAACTATATAGCTCAATATTTTCAGATTCTTATTAATTGTACATTTTAGTATGTTAGAAAATAGTGAATGATATATTGCTTATATACTACTCTGGTGCCATATTTATAAAGCTTGACTTCAAAAGTTAAATGTTTTCCCTTTGATATTGTCTTTATATAGAAAAGCAGCCTTTAACTCAAAGTTTTTGATGGAAGCTCATGGATTCAGTATACTAATATTTTATTTAAATATTTTAAGAGATGATAACAAGTTTTGGCCTCAACATATTTTCTATAGTATTCAGATTTCATTTTAAACAGGTTTATTTTTAAAAAGAAAAACTACTTATAATCTAAATAAAAGTAAAAAAAAATTCATTTTTTAAAAATCCACCCTGTTTTTATGTCCCTTTTTAAGGGTAACTCATTTGGTGCATTAACCTTTCTGATTTTGTCCCTACTTGCTTGTGCTACTCTTCTATACTCATCCTTAGCAATTTGTCTGTTTCCACTTTTGGTAGGCTTCTTTTTTGAATTTTCAAGTCAATAAAGAGCTTCTGATGGAGCCATATTGGCTTCTTACTATTCTTACTATGCTATCTTTTCTTCACATTTGGATAGTTTGGTGTTAGCATTTCATATTTTCTTTTAGAGAAACTGCCATCTCTACGGAACTTCTTTTTCCCTTACATTTTCTTCCTATGGGTCCTTACCTAGCAGTTCTCTGACTTTGTTAAGTCTGCTTTTTTTGAGGAGCATTGTCAACATTTTGTTACTCTCACTCCTTCCTTTCCTTAGAATAATGAAATCTATCATTTCATGATCACTTTCACCCAAATTGCCTTCTACCTTCAGATTCGCAACCAATTTCTCCCTGTTATTCAGAATCAAGTCTAAAATGGTTGTCCCCTGGTTACTTCCTTCACCATCTGAAACAAAACATGGTTTCAAATACATTCAGAGAACTTGTTGGACATTTTGTGCTTTGCTGTATTACTTTTCCAACAGATGTGTGGGTGGTTAAAGCATCCTCCGTGAAAGAAGGTTGTGCTTCCACTAAGCATTACTCTGTACAGAGTTAGTTGTAGAGGATGTTCTGTCAAAGATTCTGTGTCAACAGTGGAAAAAGACAAGACATTTCTATAAAGCATGTCACAGCCCTCACTTCAGAAATCAAGAACATGAAGTCACTGTGCCTGATGTTGTTGCTCTGAATGTAGGGAATTGTTGTTCACTTCATCCTATTCAGAAACTCCTTTGCTATGTTGACAGTTGCACTCCTGGACAACAGTCATACTCCAGTGGACACATGGTAGCGCTAGATGTTGATTCAGGTGTGTCAATTCTGCCTGGTTCTGCTTATTTGCTATGTTTTCACAGTGCATAGCTTACAAGACATAAGCTGCATTTGGTGGTTTAGAGTACCAGAACTTGGTTACCAGAACACATGTGTAATGCATGACAACTTGTATGCTCTGTAAACACATGTTGTGAAACCTTATTCCCCCTACCATCTTAATAGTTTTTGGTCTACTTCTAAGCCTGTTTAAATGAATTTTACTTTGCTGCAGTATCTGTGATAGAGTCAGCACATTGCAACAGAGATTTAGTTCACCTGTGACATGTCAAAGCAACTGTTTTAGACAGCATTGATTGATTACATTTTCAAAATTGTCAGAGCTGACCACTGATTTATGTTATCCAGATTGAGGCACCAGATTTGTATAGGTGCTGAGCACCTGACTCTTCCATTGGGTTCAATGGGAACTGTGTGTACTCCAGCACTTTCTGAAAATCAGGCCCTCGATATTTTAAATTTGGCACCCAAAATTAGAGCACACTGTAGTTAAATTGTTCCAGAGGGTAACACCACTGTAGTTAAAGATATATTTGATATGTGATGTCAGCACCAAATCCTGAGCATAAAGCAGTATGACTTTGTGCGAAGGTCATAATCTCAAAAAGATCTGGCTGTTCTTCAATTGCTCATAATATTCAAAAGCACCATTGCACGCTCTTCAGCCATGTTACCAGGACACTCTCAGACACTCCATTGATGCATGAAGGGGTGCATGTCTTGAACCTACCTAGTGTGGCTGTGGGGCTGACATTTGTGCATTCACAGGATTGAGACAGATCTAGAAACTTCGCAACATGATGCCTAGTGTGATGCCATTAACTGTGGTCACTCTGACTGGTGCAGTAGACTGTATTTGATGATAGGTAAAGAGGGAGTATACGGGAGGATGGGGAATATTTGCAGTTTCCTGATTTCCCTGTGCCATATGCAGTGCAAACATGTGCTGTGATCTCATGGGGGTTTGACACTCTGCAAATCTTTTTGCCTTAACAGGGAAAGAGGTAAAATAATGGAGGAAATCAGATCTTACAAACCTTATTTAAATTCAGTGCCACAGATTCGAATTTTGGTTCTTGGTCCGGTAGGAGCTGGGAAGTCCAGCTTTTTCAACTCCGTGAATTCTGTTTTCCGGGGTTATGTGACAAGCCAAGCCATCGTGGGATCTGATAACACCAGCCTGACAACACAGGTACATATTCGCTTCTAATTAATTTACATCCAAGCTAAAGTACTTTCTCTTAGTTCAAAATCAACATCCACTAAACTGAAAACCCAAAGATAGTCCATGATTGCTTCCACTGAATGCCATGCATCTACTTGTGAGGAGAAAGGCATTACTCAATATGGGTAAGAGATAGTAATCTGGCTCTAAATATGCTTTTTTCAGTTATGTATTTCTATATTTTATTTTTTTTTGCCCCAATAGTACAGGACTTACCCGGTTAAAGATGGAAGAGATGGCAAACCTCTGTCTATTATCTTCTGTGACACAATGGGAATAGAAGAAACATCAGGAAAAGGTCTGGAAATTGATGAAGTGTCCAACATAATAAAAGGCCATGTTCCTGATAGGTATCAGGTAGGATTTCTACAAATTCTGTGCACTTCCAGTGATATCCTTGCATGTTTCTTTACATGTACAAATATTATATCTTACATTTAATTACTGTGGAACAAAATACCTGTGGAGCTCAATAGATTCTTGCATATGTGGAACTGTACAGTAAAAGTTTATGAATGGTGATCACAGGTAAGGCATATTTGAATAAACTACGGGAAGGTGTTTAGGCCTGCTTCTCCACTCTCCTACCCTTTGTGTAATCATTTACAGTCATGCAGAGTTGATTTAAATTACTGTCTAATCTTCTGCCCGGGTTGCTTTTGACACCTACTTTGTACAGGTGGAAGCCAAGGGAGAATCAGGCTCAGGGAATATAAACAGTAGAGCTTGTTGAAATATTTTGAACAAAAAGATTTTAAATAGAAAAATTGACTTTAACCCTCCCGCAAATTTCTGTTGACTCTTGAAATTTTTTTTTTCTCATGAGATTTTTTGCAAAATATTTAGCAAAAATGTAGTCAGTGCCTTGAAATGGTTCTCTCAATGTCTGTTATGTGTTTTTTAAACTGGAAACCTAGCTTTCAGGAAATTAGCATTTTTTAATTAATTTTTTTAATGAAAATATTTGAAAAATGAAGAATGGGTTAGTTTGGTGAAGCAGAAACAACTTTAACATTTTGAATTTTTTGATAACATTGTATTAAAACATTTTTGACCAACTCTAGTAAAGAGCAACTTCCACCATATTGAAGCTTAATCTAGCACCTTCTAACCTGACTACTGGAGAGCTGCTGCCTACAGACCATTAACTGTTTAATATGCAAAACATGTAGACTTTGATTCCTCATTCAGCTAAGCTGAGCTTGTTACAGGAGCAAAGATGGAGGGCTAATGTCATTGTATGATTCTCATAACTGTAGTATCTCAGACTCTGACAAACCTTAACTTAATCCTCACAACAACCCAGCGAGTGAGATATAAAGTACTAACTTAATTTTAAAGATATGGAACTGAGGAACAGTGATTAATTGTCTTGGTCAAATGTATACTGGAAGCCAGATCTCAGTCCCAGTTTTATGCCTTTACCACAAGACCAATCTTTCCGTGATTTATTTGGTCACATTTTATATTACAATTTCATTTATAAATAGTTTACAAAGAGGGAATAAATGAAGAATATTAAAAGCTTGTTACAGTCCTGAGCAGCATATATATAGATGGTTGTAAACACATCTGTAGATATCACATCACATAAGCCATGGTTATGGGTACATTTTTGATGGACTCTACAACAATCGATTAACCAATTATTGAAACATATGTTAATTTATTAATGCTTTATAAATGGAACCTTAATAAAAAGTGTGATTTAAAAATCCGTGGCGGGAATAGTCAATGGTGTGTGTGTCTGTGTATATATACACACAAGTAATATCTCAAGAATCATCTTTAATTTCTAAGGATGCCTTTTGATTTCATTATTACTTTTCCACAAGGGATATAAAATCATAGAACATTAGGGTTGGAAGGGATCTCTGGTGGTCATCTTGTCCAAACCCCTGCTCAAAGCAGGATGAACCCCAACTATATAAATTCAGAGGAACTCTATTGAATTGAAAGGAGTGACTCTGGATTTACACAAATTCACAGAAATAGAGATAAGAATCTGGCTCTCCGTCTGCAAAAATTAGTATGAGACTGGGAATCAGGAAATCCTCAATTTTAATCCTGATTTGACCACTCCCTCTATGAGTGTGGATAAATCATTTCACCTCCCTGTATATCACTCTGAACTGCACATAGTATTCAAGGTGTAGACATAATACCCCTACTCCAGAGGGGTATTGTGAGAATCTGTGTTTGTACAGCTCCTTTTTCTTTCCTTTAAGTTCTAGTTATTACTATAAAAAAATTTCTTTGCAGTTTAACCCAGCTGCGACCCTTCGTCCAGATTCTCCAGGCTTTATCAAGACACCTTCTCTGAAGGATCAGATTCATTGTGTTGCTTTTGTTATTGATGGGAGCAAAATTGAGATTCTCCCTGAGAAACTGGAGGACAAGCTGAAACAGCTTCGAAGAAAAGTGAACCAGTTTGGTATGTTTTATATCTTTTTTTTTTTTATCAGAAAACTTACTGAAGTAGGCTTGCCCAGGAGGTGATCAGACTTTCAAGCTTGAGCAACTTTGTAGTTTGTAGGGTCTTGTAGTACTGCTAGGAGCCAAGTTTATTGTTGATGTGGGAAGAGGAATGGTCTCATATAGCTCTTGAGGTTCAACCATTGGCTGGCTCTCTGAGAGGGATTAATGCACTGTGGAAGGACAGGCCCCCAGATTGATGGAAGCATGGGCACTGCAATGGGCTCTGGTGTTGGTGAGAGAATAGAGAAATTCCTGATCACCTCCATTGTTCTCTACTCTTTGGTTTTACAGTATGCCCTATTGCATCACTGCTGCTCAGTACGGTAGAGCCCCCTGTTGACACAGGCCCCCAGAGGAGACAGAGCTGTGCACTAGGCTTCTAGGAATACACCTTGTCAGGAAATATTCACATTGATTTCATTAATTACCTTCAAAAATACGTATATTGCAAGGCAATAAGGCCTTTTAGAAAAGGAGTAAAGGTAACATTGATTCATGTAGCAGGTGCAGTGGAGACGGGAAACAACAAAAAGTGAAAAAAGAACTGAAGAATGGGAGTCTTACTCTTGTAAATGCCAGTTTACATCATTAGCCCCACTGGTTATGTTTGGACACAGCAGCTGGGGCCTGATTCCCTCCCCTGTGTTATGAGTCACTTCCATAGGAGGCAATGGACTGAGACATATCCTACGGAAGAGAAAGCAGGCCCCAGTTGTGCTATTGAACTTAACAAGGTGTGCCATGTTTTCTGAGTTCCTTGTTTTGAGTAATTGCCAGGGCTGAGATTTTATGCAATGAATTCATTCTTCCCAATGAGGTGAGTGAGTCCTTAAGTGCAGTGTCTACTGTATTGGTGGAATAATAATCATTTTGTTTACAAAGCATCTTCCAGCCAAGACATTTGGGGTGCTGCCCCAAAACTGTTCAGTTAATATTCGTTTAATAATTAAACTTTTTTCCTAATGCTGTTGTGCAAAACAAAAATGCTTTCACCTCAAGTAAGCAGAAGCAGTTGCAATGAAGAACTGAAGGGAAATTAGATGTAAAATCATTCTCATTTTTTTGGTACAGACCTCCCACAATTGGTTTTGCTAACTAAAGTCGATGAAATTTGCCCTACCCTTGAAGAAGACATCCAGTGTGTGTACAAAAGCAAAGCTGTTGAGAAACAGGTAAAGTATGGCATTGTTGACAGTGGTGATTTATGTTACCTTGATTTGTTCAAGGTAATTGAGTTATTGTGGTACCCCACATCTGCAGTACTTGCATTCCAGCATGCCCTTACACACATTCTCATTCTGGTCTTGTAGGCACAAGCTGAAACACCACTAAATGTAATAACTCAGGTTTTGGATTAACCCCAGAAAGGTTTGAGACTTCTTAAAATTGCAAGCTGCACCTCTGATGAATTAAAGTGGATAACAGCAAAAGATGGAGATACTAGAAACCTCATTAAAAATTAATGACCAGATTATTTTGCCCATCCCCACTTTATACAAAGGAGCTGGAGTCTGGCCATAACTGGTCAGCTGCAAATTCCTCTGGTGGTATTAGGTGTAAAACTGAAAAAAAGAAGAAAGAGCTTCTGCACTGGCCACCCGTCTCCTGCCAGTGGGGCCTAACCAGGGAAGGAAGCACATGGGAGGGAAGTCTGTTTTGCCAGGATTTTTTTTGTAGCTGATATTTGTTGTTTCAGGGAGCAAACACTGCTGGATTAATTTTGTGCAGTGCCTAGACTGTTCTAACTCATGATGCTGCTCATGCGGAATTGGCTCCTTGGATTCCTTGCTCCCGTCCTATGCTGACGGCGTCTGACTCAGGAGAGAATTCATAAAGATTTGATTCCCCACTGCCTTCCATCTTGTGTAGATATTTACTCCTGTGCCTGTAAAATGCTGCCATTCTGCTTTGGTAGACTTTTGCACCTACTCTGCATTTACTTTGCACAGCCATCAATGCGAACACAAGGTGAAAAGCTGTGGAAAATCATAGGCTGCTGGTGGTTTGCAGTTCCCCAATCCTGAGAGTAGCTAGGGCCTGATTCAGCCATCAGCAATCCTCAAAGATATTTAGGCACCTTACTTCCATTGAATTCAATGGGAGTTAGGTACGTATATACCTTTGAGGAACGGGACCCAAGTAACCATTTCCCAACCAGGCATTGATGAGAGGAATAACAAACTCTATGCCATTTGAATACTCTTCCACCTGGGGAATCCTTATCTTAGGAGATTTGACTGTTTTCTGGCTGCTTTGTTCAGCAGGAACAGTACAAAGGACTGGATCAGTCCTAGGGTAGAGCCCTTACCCTGGGCTACATTCTGTTCTGTATCTGAAATCTGTTAGTCATAGGGGGAAGGGCTAAGGACAGCTCCCTGAATCTGTGGGTTGGCCCCAGTGTGAGTCATGGTCTAGCAGCTGCTCTAATTTAAACCATATTACAACCAGCTCTGCCTTGCTCCCTCCCTGCTCCTGACGTGCTCCCCCTATTCCTCCCCCTCACAAGGTGTTGCTTCAGAGTGTGTGCGGTAGCATGGTTCCAGAGCAGCTGGCTGTATCGATTTATAGCAGTGAAGAGCTATAGTAGGCAGAAACTTACCTGCCAAGTTATAACCGAAATCCAGTGTGAAGGAGCTGGATTGACCAGAGAATGTGCCCCATGTGTCTAGAGATGCCAAATATGTACCTCAGTGGAATTATGCCAGAGATGAATCCCTCGGGGTGTTCGCTTTAGATCATGATGGAGAAAAAAAAAGCTCTGTATCCTGGGTATCTTCTCTGAGATGAAATAGGGGATTTTGGCCTCCAGGGCAGTTCATGCAGTCAGTTCCTCTCAGTGAATTTGCTCAAGAAGAATTAAAATAAAGTGAATATGACCTTGAACTGTAGCTATGCCAGAATGTAGTTGTCACTTCAGATGGGGATGATTTCTAAGTGTATGTGAAAGTAGTTATGCCCCTAATATAAGGGAGTTTGAAGAACTAAAATATCTTCCACTTTTAATCTCACCAAACAATGTCTGTGAAAATACTTTTGTAGAGCCTTTGTTTAGCTTCCTAATGGACCAGGAAGATTGAAAAATAGTCCGGGAGCTCTTTAGGATAAACCATTTTGTGCCTTTTCTACAGATGCGGATAACTGCAGAGAGACTTGGGATCCCTCTTGCTCAGATTGTACCTGTTAAAAACTATTGCTCGGAGTTGGATCTTTCGTTCGATGTTGACATCTTGATACTTTCCGCAATGAGGCAGCTTATACGTTTAGCAGAAAGCTACCTTGACAACTTTCCTTTTGAGAAGCCAAAGAAAGAGTTCAAACCTAATCTTTACTGTGATGCTTGATACGTTTTGTTCTTGTCAGACTAACCTTTTAAGAATCCTGACACCAGAAGTCAAATTTATTGATGCCCTAAATAGGTGAAGCTCCATTGACTTCAGTGGCGATGCTCTTACTTATTCCAGTGGTGAATTTGCCCAGTGGTTTTCTATCTTGTTAGAGCTTATATAAGATTAACGGTATTTTTGCATGCATCAAGGGGTAAATAGATTTATTAAACATTCTTACTCTTTTCCTAACCTTCCTGTCAGAGATGCTCCTTTCCACTAAAGGAATCATTTGCATAAACCTTTGAAGAAGTTTCCAAATGTTTTACTTTCTCCTAGTAGTTCATGTGAGTTGTTTTCTGCCAGTGCTAGTTCCTGTGCATTTCATATGCTCTTTTACTTTTAAATTTTGAGTTTTTATACTATAAAGTAAAGTAGTTTTGAATTAATCTAGGTATTTTGTGGTATCATCTGTTTTTCAAAAAGCTTTTAACATTTCCAGAAAAATTGATACAGTAGGTCATAAAACTTTTGTTAGTTTAATTGGGGAAAAAAATGACTGTGGGCACTTTTTCAATCACTTTCTTCATCCAGGTTTCAGCCAGATGTTCTGAGCCTATTGCAGGAATATAAATACTGTACTTACTGTACTTACATTTCAGTGTATAATATATAAAGCACTAAAAACAAGTCATTGTCTGTATGAAATTTTAGTTTGTACTGACTTCGCTAATATTTTTTATGTAGCCTGTTGTAAAACTAAGCAAATATTTAGATGAGTTTATGTACCCCCGGAAGACCCCTGCATACCCCCAGGAGTACACGTACCCCTGATTGAGAGCCACTGGACTAGATAATCATGATAGTTCCTTCTGGCATTTAAAGTCCACGAGAAAAGTGAGGCAGAGACAGAAGGAACCTACTTTTGTTCTTGCTTACACTGGTTTAACACTGATGTAACTATTGACATCAACTGTTACTTCAGATTTACACTTAAGAACAGAGTTTGCATTAGATTCTTAATGAGATCTAATATCACATGAACATCCAAAATGCAATGGTAGCAATAGGAAGAGTAATTAAGGTTGTGACTGTGCCAGAAAAAGTTGGCATGTCTGGTATACCTGCAGGTATAATCAAGTGGAAGGTCTACCTCCCATATAGTATACTATCATTAAAATTGAGGAATGCATGTTATTGGAGAAGGATTTATTTTCATTTTGTTAAATGACTTGATCCAGTTTGCCCTCTAGTGGCCAACAGTTAACAAAATATGGATTTCCAGAGTTACATAAAAATGCTTTAGAAAAAACTATTTTTATTTTAACCCTATTGCCTGACTTATGATTCATTTCTTTATTATTTTCTCTTCTCTGAGACTACAGCTATCCAAGGAGGAGTTTTTATTACCCATTGATCCAAGTCTAATGTGAGTGAGTCAGCCATCCAGCCGCCCCTCAGCCAAGAAAGCAGAGGCAGAGCAGGCCACCAGACCTCTCCTCCAGAAGACAACAGCAGGTGGTGGGAGGGGAGTAGGATTGGATCTCTTTGTCTCCTGATATTTTGCTGTCAGAATGTATTCATTCTGTTAAAACATATTAATAGTTAATAGTTAATAGTTACCTCAGTCCAACTTTGTCTCCAGGGTGACAATGGTAAGATCACACTTAAAGGGTATTACATCCCACAAGTAGCATACTGAGATGCTTAACAAAATGGAAAAACAAAATATAACTGACCTTCAAAGGTCTTCTGAAATAATTCAAAACCTCTTGGAGGGGGAAAAAAAAAAAAAAAAGAAACCAAATAGCTGTTGAGTTGCAATGAGGCATTTTCAAGGCTTTTATTTCACCTTTCCTCAGTCTATCATATAAAGCAATTTTTATTGCAATTTCCAGCTCTGTAGAATCAGACTAGTGTATCAGCATCAGTAGGTGTGTATTCTGTTTTTCATGCATCATTTAAAAGGATCATCTAATATTTCTGGAGTTGGAGGCTCTTTTGTCATTTTCTAGCTCGTGCTGATGCTGAGGAGAGAAGATTCGGTTGAATAATTTCACCAGTATTAACTCTACACAAACACTGAGAGAGCAGGAAAGAAGCTGGAGCAATTCTTAGTATGCTCTGGTAATATTTAGCTTGGAGATTATCATTCAGAAGCTCTCCTCAGGGGCTATTGTGGGTGAATCCCAGCTGATCTGCTGCATGCAAAACACCCATGACTGTTCCATGACTTCCATGACAGTTAGGTAAAAAATTCTTCATCAAGCCTGTTTTTTTACCATCTGCAGTGTCTTAGAGTGAACTTCTCATAGTGTTGCACTCGTTCCACATTACAGTGTGAAGACAGCCCTGTTGGTTGTTATGAAGGACTTCCAGAGTTAAAAGCATGAGTCTTTGTAGCTTGAGCTAAAGAATTAAATTTATACCTGGAAGCTGTAAAAAAACTCTCATCCTTTGTAGCACAGAGGGGGATGTGTAACATACACCAAACTGTGGGTTATTCAGCTGCTAATGTAGACAGTGCAATGAAGACTTCTGCTCAATGTGCAGCTGCAGTAAAAAAATCAAAGACAATGTTAAGATTTGTAAGGAAGAGATGATGAATAATACAGAAAATATTATAATGCCATTATATAAAGCAGTGGTGTGGACTCATCTGGAATCCTGTCACTTCATCTCAGAATGGACATTGCTGAATTAGAGAAGATTCAGACATAAGAAGAAACAATGCAGAGCCTGGAAAACCTCTGCTAGGAAGAGAGATTGAAAAGAGTGGGATTGTTTACCTAAGAAAGGAGACAAATAAGAGGGAACATAATAAATGTATATACAATAATGAATAGATGGAGAAGTTAGATTGGGAACTTCTATTCTCCTGGTCTCATAAAACCAGAAGAGGGGACTATTCAATGATACTGAAAGATGTCAAATAAAACACTGATAAAAGGAAAGACTTTTGCACACAACACATAATGAGACAGTGGAACTCATTGCCACAGGAAATAGTTGAGGCCAGAAGGACAAAGAAAACATCAAAGCAATAGCAGCTACAATTGTAGAGTGAATTTCTCACCATGTAAGGGAAGAGGGTGCAACTACAACAAAATATTACATTTAAATATTATTTCATGATATGGCCATAATAAAGGGTGAGGTGTACATAACTGCAAATATTAGGAGACGTATGGGGGTGGGGGAGGAAGTTAAAGTATAAAAGTGGTGGAGAGGGATTGCAGAGGGACTGCTCGGTATCTCACGTGTTTGTCATCATCAATATATTTTGAGATAAGTTTGATCCAGAAGATGATTCTGGAGGTCATAAATGTATCTGTAACCAGAAAACATTTCTTCAAAGTGGCAGTGCCTGAGGCCTGGATCCTCAAAGGTATGTAGGTGTGGCTCCAGTCAGTGCTGCAGTGCCTAGTCCCAGGGGAGACTGCTGCCTTGTGGAATCCTCAGCCTCCAGCTGGGCTTGTAGCGAGGGGTTGGGGCCCAAGAAAGGTGTTCTCAGAAACCATCAAACTGACTGGGAAGCCACCTAAGTTAGCGAGGAGTGAAATGCCAGGGAAAGGGGTTGACGGAGGGGAGGGGTTTAGAGACCTAACCTGGGCTGTCTGGCTGATGGGCCAGATATAGGCCCCCCCTCTATTTGGGATCCACAGTCGCAAACCCTCTCCTAGAGTTAAGCAGCTGACCTGGCTTAGGTGCCGAGGTAGCCCACGTCCTAGCCACTGAAACAGTCTCGTTCACTGTCTCTTGCTCATGTTTGATACCGCGCTCATGCTCATCCTATGTTTCCCTTTATTCCCTGCTGTCTTGTGTGGGTCCTGTGCTGCACATCCGCCTGTTGGTGGCCTGCATCTGGCCTTTCTGCTCTGGGGTCTATCAGGTATTGGCTCTTATGCATGCTCAGAGCACACCTAAAGGATCATGCCCCATTGACATGCCCTGTCTGGTTTGAGAATCCCACTTTGGGGCCTCCAGGGCTTCAACTTCAGCTAGGTCTCCAAGCAACCTTTTAGTTGGGAGGGCAGTCAGGGCTATGGGAGGTCTGTGAATGCCAACTGATAGAAAGTTAGGGGGGTAGGTGGAATCTGAGTGTTGGTTTGAAGAAGGCTGAAGAAGACTGTGGGACTATCACTTTTTAAGGAGGTGGTGTGACTTACAGTGGGTTTGGACACTATTCCACTGAGACTGAGAAGGGGAAATTGTGAAAGAGGAAGTGTCCCTGGGGAGCGTATGTATGTCTTTGCACATAATTATATTTTACATTTGAACTTTTCATAGTAACAAGTACAAAAACTTCAGGGAAATCCCACTGAAAGTGTTGTCTTTAAAAAAATTTGTTAACAAAATTCACAAATGTTGCACGGACTGTAAGTAATTTATGTAGTCAGATGTAGCTTTAGTAAATGTTTTCCTTTAGAGATTTTGTGTCACTTGACTTTGTATCAGAGATTCAACTCTGTATGATATGTGTGTGTGCACACATATATCAAAGTCCTGAAAAGACTTCACTCTGGTTTGAACTGCAGCAGTAAGACAAGCTGTGATAGAGGCCGAGGGAAAAAATACTATATCTGATTTAGCATTTTGCCTTCCCCAAACTTGTGACAGACGCACCCACGAACTCCAGTCAGAACGCCATTTTTCAAACACAGACATGAGTTTTCTCCAAAGAGCTAACAATTTAATTAAAGACCAGATACAATGTGGAAGAGGGAGAACAAGGAATAAGAAGATCACCAGTTGATATTGGCTAACAGAGTGTACATCTGGAGGGGGGACAGGCTAGTTTCCCACTTTCACTGGCCTCTAGACAGACTTTCTGCCTTTGAGTTTATTTTCTCTCAAACACGCTAGAGAGAGTGAATGTATCTCAGAACAGTCTGTAGAGCTCCTGTGCTGACAGAGTGTCTGTCGGGGCCTTAACTCCAACTTGGCTCCATAACAACACAGCTTCCATTGGAGCCATTCTGCCAGGGACTTGAATCGGCATAATCTTTTGTATGGAATCTCAGGGGAGATGATGCATGGAGATTGCATGCACCCTTCCACCCATTCATCACACCTGAGCCCCACCCCCTTCTCCCTCACAACCAGTCTTCTCTCTCTTTTCCCTGTGTCCAGAAAGGTTAGTTGGCTTAGCTGAACAACCTCCATTTTCTCCTTCACCTCTCTTCAGTCCTTCTTTTTCTGCTCCTTTTCCACCCTCTTCTCCACTGACTCTGTGTGCGAGAGAGAGCGCGGGAGTGGGAAGAACAAAGGGAGAGAAGGACAGGGAGAGTCAGGAAACCCTGCCCCTGATGTGCATTGGCATTGTGGGAAACAGACGGGAAATGGGTGCCAGACTCTCCCCTGCATGACAGGCCCGTCTCACACAGGGCTTGTCAGCAGGGGTAGGGCTGTGCTTGGCTTGCCCCCCTCCAAGCCTTCCTGCTCTTTCCCTTCACCTGAGAAAATGGCATTAAAACAATGATGCTATTTCCACTAGGCGATCAGCCTGTGTGTGAACGGAAACGGGAACTCTCCCAGGCTTCCCTGGACAGAATTATGCTGCCTTTTACTTCCCCAGTGTTAGAGAAGGGTGTAGCTTTTAACTGTAAAGATCAGAAACATACCATGAAAACAGCGCCACCGGACAATGCAGCTTTCAGACAAAACCCTGCCTCTTACCACAATGGGCCAAACCTGGGTTTGTAACTGACAAGTCCAAAACCTTTCATTGCACTTACCGAGCGTGAGGGCTGATTCTCTCCTGCTCTGCCCATTGACACCTGGGCAGTGCCAGCCAGAGGTGCTGCTATTATGATCTGTACCTACTTAGCACTTGCAGGGTGAAATCCTGGCCCTGAAGTCAATAGCAGAAGCATCCATTTACTTCAGTGGAGCCAGGATTTCACCCACAAAACCTTCACCTTTAAACAATCCTTTGCAATGACTCTATTTATTTCAAAGTTTTACCATTTACTTTCCTTATTGCACCATGAGTGTTCCACGTAGCATTGGTTTTTCCTGGAAACTGGAGGAGATCACACCACCCTTCTCTTATGTTTTAGCTGAATTGTCTCTGAGCTAGTGGTAACTTGATAGGGGCTGGCAGCCTAATCCCCTGTGACAAGAGAGATCCAACACCATTGGCTGCTGTGCTTTGCTATTGGCGGGGCAAAGCAAACGTTTGACTTTCAGTTTCATTTCTTCTTTCTCCTGATCCTTCCCAAACAGAAGAGCTTGCCCGGTAAGAGCATATGTATTTGTAGATCTACATTGTTATTTCTTAAAATGCTAAGAAGGATTGAGGAAAAGTTTGGTATTTAAATGCTGGCAGGCTGAGGTTGGAAAATTTCTCTTTCTTTGATGTGATGATCTAATTTATAGCTGGTGTCAGGAATTGGAAGATGATCTCATTTTTTTTTGCTAGCTTTTACACTTGCATTGTAGCTTCATTGAAGCAATTCTTGCTATCAAACTGCGAAGTCACGTGTTTCAGCTCAGACCAGGGGATTATTAAACCAGATATTGATCACTTTAACCAGTGGAGCCCACGCCATGCTTCAGAAAGGCATTTGTATGTTAGCTCAGCAGAAGTAAAAATAACATCAATCATATTCTGAATTACCTTGCATAACATCAGCACTTAGCTAAAACCACCATTTAAAAGAAATCTCCTTGTTTTACACTGAACATGTTAGCAAAGCCTCTGCTACAGAGACCTAGGGAAAGTTGGCATTCAGAAGTGATGGACAGTAACACTGGCTGCCTAGTGCCAGAATCTGTGAGTTTGTGATGTAACCACAAGACCAGTAGTAAAAACATCCCCTACCACTGCTTTAACCAACACTTACAGAAGGTCAAAAATCTGCTCTTGAGTTATGCTGGTGTAACACCAGTGACTTAAATGTGGACACAGAGGTGTGAATATGGTACTATATAAGTTCTGTTTCAAGTTATACCTATTGGCATGTTATGGTAATATACATCTTTTTCATTCAGGGTAATTTCAGCTTTGAAGTTTAGGTTGAGATTGGACATTGGGGGCAACAGTCAGTGCATGTGTGAACCATAATACTCCATCTCCACCTCCTGGCTATGTAGAGAACTTTCAAGTAATTCTAACTCTACTAGTCTTTTCTAATTTAAATATTCCTATAATTGTGGTGGTAATAACGGAACACTGGATCATCCGATTCAGGGTAATATATTTATACAGAGAACATGGAAATTGGCTTACCATTGCAAGAGAAGTCATTCTGCATGTACCCAAAACAATAAGTGTTAGGTCTAGTTCTTCTTGATAAGCAGGAAGCATAGTTGTTTAGGGAGCACTCCCTACCAATAGTAAAATGTAGAGTTTCATATTTTCTGTCCCATCATTCTAATATATTTGGACAGAGGAATACTTTGGAAATATTGTGAAGAATGTTCTTTTATTAATTTTCCAAGTGGGAGACAAGACAAGAACATTCATACAGAACGGTGCATTTATGAGCAAAGTGTATTTACTGTGCTATGTAGAGATTTGTTAATGTGAAATTAAGCAATAAGTGGTCTTGAGAGTTCTGCATATTTACAGATAAAGGACCCAAAGAGTAAAGGACAACTTTATTTTTTTTATTTTTATAATGAAAAATATTAAAATGGTGTATCCTACATGATACTCAGGACTTTGAAATCCAATATAGGCAGCTCGAAACTACCTAAAGGCATACCTCACTATAAAAGGACACCAATTCTCTTCCCCGCTCCAACACTCTAATTCCCCTCCTCCCCCCCATCTGGCTGCACCACAAAGATTTCTTCTGGCAGAACAGTCAGTATGGAAAAACAACTACAACCCCATCCCCCCTTGGAAAATATTAAGAGAACTTAAAAAGAGCAATTTTTGGAGGTGTATTAGCCCCTGTGTCAATCCATGCTACCAGTGCACTGAGAAAAGAAAGGAAACGTGGAAGGTGAAAACACAAATAACATCGATGTGTTCTTTAATTCTTTCTACTTGGCACACAACCTTCAGAATTATTAACTAATCTTGTGTGGTTATGCAGACAATTTATAGCCTAGGAATTCATAGGTGTTCACTGCTATTTGTAATAAAAAACGAAGCTGGGTTTTTTAAAAAAAAATAATAAAAGTAAAAGTATTAGTGCCAATATATTTCCCATTGGCATTACAGCTGTGATGGGTTTGTTTAAAGGTTTTTTTTGTGTATGTGTGTGAGATTTTTAGTTTTGGTTTTGTGTAACTCTGGTCCTAGTCTTGCAAATCCTGTGCACTTTACTCATGCAAGTAGCTTTGAGGTTGGGGTTTGCAGGACTGGCTCTATGCTTTCAACTGGTCATTAACTGGCCCAGGTGCAAAATACATAGGAATGACAGAGTAGCTCGTTGGTGGGGGAGTGGCACTATTTGTGAAAGAAAGCACAGAGTCAAAGTAAAAATATTAAATGAATCAACCTGTACCGTAGAATTTCTAAGGACAGAAATTCCATCCTTGAACAAGAGTGTAGCAGTAGGAATATACTACCAGCTATCTGATTGGGACAGTAACAATGATTGTGAAATACTCAGAGAGAGGCTACAAAGGCAAAAAACACATAAATAATGGGGGTTTTCGACTCTCCTCCTATTGACTGGGTATATATATCACTTCAGGAAGGGATGCAGAGGTAAAATTTCTAGGCACCATAAAAAACTGCTTCTTGGAGCAGCTTGTCTTGGAACCGACAAGAGAGAGGCAATTCTAGATGTAGTTCTAAGTGGAACACAGGATCTGGTCCAAGAGGTGAACTGCTCAATAATTGTGATCATAATATTACATTCAACATCCTTGCAGGGGAAAAAATGCCAAAGAAACCCACCACAGTAGCATTTAACTTCAAAAAGAGGAACTAAAAAAAATGAGGAAGCTAATTATATGAAAATTAAAAGGAACAGTCACAAGGGCGAAATGCCTGCAAACTGCATGGAGACAATTGAAAAACAGCATAATAGAGGCTCAAACTGAATGTATACGCCAATTTAAAAAAAAAAAAAAGAAAAGGAAAGCAGAAAAGTGCCACTCTGACTAAACAGCAGAGTAAAAGAGGCGATTAGGGGCAAGAAGGTATCCTTTAGAAATAGGAAGTCAAATTCTAGTGAAGAAAATTGAGGGAAGCATAAACTGTGGCAAATCAAGTTTAAATATACAGTAAGGCAGGCCAAGAAAGAAATTGAAGAATAACTTCTCCAAAGAATCTGTATTGGGACCAGTGCAGTTCAACATATTCATAAATGATCGGGAAAAGAGGTTAAACAGTGGGGTGTCGAAAGTTTGCAAATGATACAAAATTACTCAAGATAAGTCTAAAGCTGATTACAAAGACTTACAAAGGGAAAACTGGGTAACTAGACAACAAAATGAAAGATGAAATTCAATGTTGATAAATACAAAATAATGCATATTGGAAACAATAATCCCAACTATGCATACAAAATGATGGGGTCTAAATTAGCTGTTACCACTCAAGAAAAAGATGTTGGAGTCAATGTGGATAGTTCTCTGAAAACATCCACTCAATATGCAATCAAAAATCTAACAATGTTAGGAACCATTGGGAAGGGATAGATAATAAAACAGAAAATATCATAATGCCATTATATACACCCATGATACTCCCACACCTTGAATACTGGGTGCAGTTCTGGTCACCCCATCTCATAAAGATATAATAGAATTGGAAAAGGTGCAGAGAGGTACAACAAAAATGATTAGCGGTATGGAACAGCTTTCATACAAAGAGAAATTAAAATGATTGGGACTGTTTGGTTTAGAAAGGAGGTGATGAAGGGGGATATGATAGAGTTCCATAACATCACGAATGGTATGGAAAAAGTGAGTAGGGAAGTATTATTTACCCCTTCACATAACATAAGAACTAGGGGTCACCTAATGAAATTAACAGGCAGCAAGTTTAAAACAAAAAGAAGTATTTCTTCACACAACACAGTGTCAGCCGGTGGAACTCATTGCCATGAGATATTGTAAAGGCCAAAAAGAAATTGATCATGGAGGATAGGCTCATCAATGACTGTTACCGAAGGAGGTCAGGGATGTAACTCCATGCTCTGGGTGTCCCTAAATCTTCAACTGCCAGAAGCTGGGCATAGACAATAGGGGATGGATCACTTGAAATTACCCTGTTCTACTCATTCTCTCTGAAGCATCGGGTGCTGGCTACTGTCAGAAGACAGGATACTGGACTGGATGGACCATTGGTCTGACCCAATATGGCCATTCTTTTGTTCTTGGACAAAAAAGGGATTCACTTCATAACTCAGAAATTAT
>NW_027131302.1:0-22778 GCF_026122565.2 Emydura macquarii macquarii | reverse complement strand
AGCCCCAACCCACAGGTCATGTGAATGTGTTACAGCTGCCGGATACGGAGCTATTCCTCTGGCTCAGGCTTTTCACTCTAGACATCCCAGCTCAGTCCCCAGCCACCCAGATGGTGATTCTCACTATTATAAATGCTTGTCTCCTCTCAGATTCCTCTTTTGTCTCTTTATTTTGTTTTGTTTCAATTTACACTGTCAGCTCTTTGGGGCAAATTGTATTTTTCTGTAAAACACCCCGTGCACCAACAACACTGTGTATTTTCTACAAAGTATTTATTAATAGTTGCATTAATGGCCTCGAAAGGCAACTCTTATCAACCCAGATAGCAATGACAGTCTTTCGGATTGGTGGGTGTGCTCTGGTTGGCTGGAGAAAATTCCAGAAGAGGTGTGCTTTATCACTTGAAACTACAGCCCATGAGTCTGAATGGTAACACAGCAAAACTGAAGAAGTGGGAATTTCTCTTTGTCTTTGGAACATCCCAGAATAAGTTTCTCATGGACACTATTATCCTCTGGAGTTCAGCAGGCTTTACGAAGCAGCTCTCTTCTCACAAATAGAGCGATATTGTCCTGTACACTCAGAGGAGGAGACTCCTCCTACATTCATAAGTGCACAAAGCCCACCAGGCTCCTGCATCCTTACTCGGAACCTGAGGGGAAAGCAACATTTGACACTCAGCCATGCCATTTTTCTGAAATCACAAACTGTGTCATTGCATTTGGCTGCCTAAACATTGGGATTAACTTGCCTTACCTATTAATGTCAGTTCTCAAAATCACATGCCCTGCAAGCTGAGCTATGAAGAGCAATACTTTGCGATTTGGAAATTGTGTTGTGTGAGATTGTTAGTTTAGCTGGGATGCCTTTTGTTTTATATTTACCTCAGTTGTTGTCATGTTCAGGAGGAGGAGGGGTTCTCTTGTTTTTCTCAACAAATGTAATTGTGGCATCACCTCAGTCAATTTTTCAGCTTTGAAATATCCCATTTCTCAATGTCGCTATTCACATGTGGGTCTGACATAGCTTTAGAACTATCTGGGGTACTACGGGAGAATACCACAGCCTGTTCATGTTTGTTCATTCAATTGTTTGATTGTATTATTAAATCTAAATAACACCACCCCTGCCAGCGAGAATTTTTAAAAGTGAAAAACAAACAATTATTCTACGAGTTCACTGATCTTTAAGACCATTAACAATGCCAGGGTGCAAATTCTGTAGGAAATGCACAAGGATGTAAAACAAGTGAACAACTTCTAGATGTGTCCGAGACTTACAGGTCAGTGGAATGAGCAGTGCCATCCTCCCACATCCATCTTGCAGCAAGTCCCTTACGGGATAGTCCAATCCAGTGGTAACACACCAGTGGATTTATGAAATCCTGTTTGGGGACAAGACGAAATCATTTACATCAATCCTCATTAGTAACTGTATGGCTACCAGGGAAGAGAATGAGGCTCATGTGTCCCGGTCAGGACCACTGTGCTGTAATACCCATACACTGGCCAATCACACCCCATTTCTCCTGAGGATTTCATCATCAGCCAAGGGTATCGCTAATGAGAGACATGAGGGGTTCTCTTCCCAAGCAGCAGAGACACTAACCCAACAGCATTCCCTGCCTCACTTAAAGAGAGACAAAGCTTGGTTTTATTCATTTCATTGACTTCACTGGAGGAAGTCCTGATTCCTGATGGAGTGACAGGAGACTCAGGCCCTAGGAACGGATTCTCTGCCTTCCTCATGCTAGGCGCAGCACTAACCCATAGGCTGAAGGACATCACACGCCCTTTGTCACTCTGGCAGTCAGTGTTAGAATTTGCATTCGCTCCTTCTCTGGTGCTCAAAATCATTCCTTTATTCACTGCTTCTCTGGTGCTCAGTCTCCCTTAGGGACACAGCTCGGAATACAACACAAGCAGTCTAGAGGGTCATTTTACCCTGCCCACATTATTGTTCATTTTATACCCATACCCCACTTCCCCATCACAGGCATATTGGGCAGGTGTAGTTTGCAATATACAGGAAAAGAAGGCAAAGGGTCAATTCCCCACCAGTTCTTCCTTGTTCTCTATTCTCAGCAGTCTGGAGCCATGAGACGAGCAGTATTCTTTACACTTCTCCCAGGTTGTCTTTTCATTAGTAAAATGGTAACACTTCCCTTTATGCTGTATCCAGCTCTCTGGGCAAGAGCTGCATTTATCTCCTGGAAAAAGAAAGCAATATAGACTCATCATATTTCTGCATTGACAGGTGCACACAGCTTGATACTGGATGTCACCATGTACTAGCTAGTGTGTACATGTATCACTCTTCTATAAGAGAATGTATTGTTTGTCTTGCCAGCTTCAAGGAAGCTGGTGTGGGTGCCCCCAAAATAACCTTGTGTTTAGGGCACTCACCTGAGATATGGGATACTTGGTTCAAGGCTCTTTCCTGAATCAGGCGAGCAGGGACTTAACCTTGGTTCTCCCACATCCCACCTCAGTCCCCTCAACAGTAAACAATTGGCTACTCTTGGGTTTCTCTGTTCTTTCATGGATAACTTTGTCAGGTCTTGGTTTTATCCGAATTCTGAAATAGGAAATTATAGAATTCTCAAAAGAGTTCACGGGACAGAAACCCTGTTTCAGATCACATCCCCAATGAAGAAGCAAGGTAATGAGAGCACTAGAGAAGAGAGGAACAAACAGCACAGCCTTCTCCTCTTCACAAAAAGGAAATTGTGCAGGAGGTAGGCAACAGTGCAATGCCTTTCTAAAGAAGTTGCTTCCACGGCAGATGAGTCACAGTCATCCTGGCATGGCTTTCCAAGTTACAGCAATGATGATGCTGATCATGATGCAAACTGAGCTGGCGTACAGTCAGCACTGTGGGGAGGGAAGTGCATGAGGGTCTCTCTGTGCAGCAGAATATTTGTCTGTTGCATTATTCAAAATCCCTCTGTTTATCAGTGTCTTTACCTTGTACCATGCAGCAATGTAAGTTGGGAAGGAGCTGCCCAGGTTTCTCTACCCTGAAGCTAGTGAGCCAGGGATCATTGATTATGTCCATATTAAGGACACCATATCTTTGCTTAGATTTGTTTGTGGCTGTCCGTGTTATTAATACTTAGATGAGGCCCTTGTACACTGCGTGCATAGGAACAGAAGTACCCTTTGTTGTTAATAAGGACAAGGAGAGCTGGTTTCTGAATAGGCAATAATATTACCATAAATGATATAATAGAAGATTGAGTTCTGATCAATACCTTTCGTATTTGCAACCTTCGAGATGTTTGATTTCTGGGCTTGGAGATCATTCCTTTCCTGTGTGCAGTTTTTCAGTGTTTCCTGCAATTGGCTTTGGTTTTTCAGAATATCCTGTTTGTGGATAGATTCCTCATCATGGATACATTCCAGTTCTCTCACTCGATGGGAAGCCTGGAGGACTTCAATCAATACCACAAGAAATCAGTTAAAACAAAATGAAGTACACTTTTCTAGGTCAGTTTCCTTTTGCATTGTCAGGATGTTAACAGCAATTGTGAGAGTTGCCCTCATAGCTCACACAGTGGAGATTGAACTAGAGACCTCTAGAGCTGAACAGTATGAGCTCTGTCAATGGGTTACAGCCCACGAAAGCTTATGCCTGCAGACATTAAATGTGTTAGTCTTTAAAGTGCTACAGAACTCTTGGTGTTTTTGCTGCATTGTCATTAGAGCTGAATGAATAATGAAGGTTTTGGTTTGGAGCTGAAAAATCTTAACTCAGAAGGACTCTTAGAACCACCCATCTCTCTAAGCTTCAGAGCTGCAACTGCAGCACCAGATGTAACTTCAAGGTATTATCTATCCAGCTATTTGCAGAGGGCTCATGCAAGCCCCACTAGCCTGAGTCTGTTGATCTGGGCTGGAAGGCTTGCTCCAAAATGCTGTGTAGACACACCCTTAAAGGCATCTCAGCTTCTCTCATATGTTTTACAGGTAAAATTCAAATCACATCTCAGCAGGCAACAGCATCTAAATACCAAAGGAAAGTTGTTTTTCACGGAGTAATGCAAATTATGACAGTGTCCCATGCATGCATTTACACACATCACTCAAACTTAGAAGATCCCTTCTAAACGTTATAAAGGTCCAGATCATGGTTTGTTGTCTTCTTAGCAAGTACTTACACATGGTACCCAGTGCCCCTGTGGTTGCTACCAAAGCCAGGCAGAGGAGCCCCAGAATCATTGTAATGAGCCATGGTGAAGATGAAGAAGGAGATTCTAAGAGAAAGAAGAGAGAGAAAAAAAAAGCAACATGGCTAGAATATGCCCGTCTCCTGAGACTCTGGGATCAGATCAGAGCTCTCCACCACACCAATCTACCAAAGCAAGAACCCACCCCTCTGGAGCTAAACCAGTCCATAAGAACAGCTATTGGATATGTGCTCAGTAAATCTGCCATTCATTCAAAAGGCTTGGCAAAAACAATCACACCTGGTGAAAGCCGGAGCTGTCACATCCCAGTTTCTTCCCAGCCCAATAATTTGGCATGTCCTGCCAAAGGACAGAAAATTCTAATTTTATTGATCCTGAAATACGATGCCATGGACAATGGCTATGGACAGGAGGAGAATGTTTGACTCTGAACACTTTGACAAAAAAGAATCAGAAGCCAGTAGCTCATCATGAATAATACCTTTGCTCTGTGCACTTGTCGGTGTTTTCTGCCTCTGCTGCTTTGAAGGAGTGTGAAACTTCAGATCAGAGTAGGTTATTTCCTGCTTGCTGATTTCTGATAGGTTATAAGGATGGAAAGACAGCTCTATGAAATTGTCATCACAGTAGAAGAGAACAGAACTTCATAGATGTTACATCTAGAATGCACCATTATGAGCATCTGGTCTCAGGTGTTACATCCTGCCTGATGTAACACAGTCCATAGAACCTTACTCAGTAATTCCTGTTTCCAAGATCAATAACTTGTGGTTGAACTAGGCCATATCTTTTACAATGAGAATCATTTAAAGATTCCAAATGGTGGAGAATTATCACATTCCTTGGTGATTTATCCCACTGGTTAATTACACACATTGGTCAAAATTTGTGTCAGATTTCCCATTTCAACTTTATCTGAGTCATCCAATTAGGAAGCAGAAAGCATGTAACATAGCTCCAGTAGTGAAGTATGAACACTGAATTCTTGAAGCGGTAGCCACTACAAATAGTTGACAACTCACTCAAAGGTTGGAACATAAACCACACACTGAATAATTTCATAGAGAACACCATATTTTTAAAATTGAAGCCTATTCCCAGATAAGTCATGAACAGAAAAGAACAAGGGGCTGAATTCTCTGAGGGCCTGATTCTTCAGTTGTAATTCAGGTTGAGTTGTACCTTATTCTGTGACGACAAATAAGGAAAGGACTCAGAATTTGACCCTGAAAAAAATTGACCTTTTGAAGCTACACCCTGAGGAGAAGGCCATTGACTGGGGATTAACCTGTTCTTAGAAACTGGAGATTAAAGGCCTGAGCTGCAAAAACAAACAGTTGATCTACCCAGAGGAGTCTGGCTTCTGATCTTAAAAACTGACAGATGTCCAAGAGGACAATAGTTATTGGGAGCTCTGAAAGACTGACCCAACCAGAGCCCTATGCTGGAGCTGGGGGTGACCTCTGGTAAGCTTTTAACATGCAGGTAGGTTCTTTTATTGTGTTTTAAATGTTTTCACTTTAATACTTTTGCCCTAAGAATAAATGTAGTTTGCTTTGTGAAGGTTGGTTTGTAACTGGAATGCACTGCTATAGCCCTGGGACATGAAATCGAGCTAACTACAGTCTGAAGGTGAGTCTCTGCCCAAGAGATGTGATTGCTCGGAAGCCTAAAATCTTCAGTGGATGCCCTGAAGGAAGAGCAAGAGGGGGATCAAAGATGTTGTTAAGCCTGGAACTGTGTCAATGGTTATCCTTCTGGCCAAGAGACCTTTCCCCTGTCAGTGATGGCACCAAAACTTTGCTGACTGGCAGAAAAACTCTCTGGTGAGGCTGGAGGTCAGGGAAGTTCTGGAAAACCTGGGGCACTCGAGATGGAAAATGTTTGCGCACAGAGCAATCCAGCCAGGTGTCTTCTCTTATAGCCCAACAGGGGTCAGCTGACCAGTCACAGGGGCACTATACTCTTCCCTCTTAAAGGGCCAGTCCCACTCTGTAACAGAGGGGTTTATTACTTCGTAATGAAATAAATGCATTCTAGGGCTTTGGAGGTACAAAGCCACCTCCTTCCCGTAGCTGGAAGACTATACATTTCTGGGGACAGCTTGGTACCACACAGACTGGCACAAAACTAACAAGAGAGCTTTTACTGATATTGGAGAAAGAATTCTCACACCGATTCTTGCTATATAATGTTAGGGTGAGTGGGATAAAGTTCAAGAAGGAGATTTTGAGAACAGCTGAAGGAATAATGACAGACATAGATTCAGGAGATTATAAATATAAAGTACCTGTGACTCTGGTGGGCTCTGGTCTTCGTTTTCTCTTCTGCTCTGCAGGTGTATGAAATCTGAGGTCCACATAGGTCACTGACTGCTCACTCATTTCTGGTGGTGAGATAGAAATTCCAGAGGTGGAGTTACTGAACTGAGATGAACGCTGGGATTTGTACCTGAGTAAGATGGTGCATTAGAGCCAGTATAAGCATCAATATGAACAGGAACTACGTGACCGGACAACCTACCCCATGGCTCGGTGGGAGTGTTCCTGCATTCCTCACAGACACTTAACTCCCACATAGCAAAGGCCACAAGAAACATATTCTACCGCTTATGGCTAGATAGGCAACTACATCCCATCCAGATGGATGACGATTTGGCCTTAGTTATACACACCTTTGTCATCTTCTGACTGGGTTAGCAATTCTCTCTAGCTGGGCATAAAGCCATCAGCCTCAGGAAATTCCCATTACTACAGAATGATGCAGCATGTCTCCTCAGAAATACAGGTTACTGTAAGCACATTACACTAGTCTTCCCCTCACTGTACTGGCTCCCTATAGAATACCAGGTCAAATGAAAGATCTCAGTCCCTATCTTCATGGTGCTCAATGCCTGGCCCAGGATACCTAAAAGACTGCCTGAGGCTCCAAGATCAGGCCATGGGGCCAACCACTCCACTTCTTTGGCACAATGGAACTTTCTGTCACAAGGACAAAGCTCATCTGTACATGTGACAGAGCTTTCTCTGGAGCCAGTCCAGGAGGGTGGAGTAAACTTCCACAGGAACTAACAACCACCACAACCATCACCACCTGCAGTTCCAAGTGCCAGGTGCACTTCTCAAACTTCACCTTGGCTAACATAAGCGCATAGCATAGAGTACAGATAATTAAAAAAACAAACATAACAACCCCTCAAATCTACACTCTTCACACAATTTCCCCCAGGGGAAAGGAGAAGAAAACAACAAACTGTATGCGACAGATGTTAGTCACCTCCCTGAGTGCACTACTGAAAGATACGCAGAAAGATGGTAATGAGAACATGTGGAGAACACACTTTTAGCTCCTTCTTCTGGTTCTGGTAACTGCCTGTATTTATACAAAACAATGGAAATATTATGGACTAATGCAGGTCTTCCCTAGTTACTGTTCCAATTTAGTTTCCATTCTAAGGTCAATTTTGGAGCTTCTACTACATCACCAAAAGGGCACGTTTGTCTTAAAATTTGCAGGTGAGAACTTGGCCCGAGGTAAACCTTTTCTGCCAAATTTGGACGTGGGACAAGATGTTTATCAGATCTGTTGCCATAAAAATATAGCTGTTCATTAGAGTTCAAATATTCTTGTAGACCAGATGATCTCAAACTATGGGGTGAGCTCCCTAAGAAGGTGTGGAGGAACATTTGTAGAGGGGTGCAGCAGGGCTGGCAGGGAGCGCCACCTAGCCCGGAGCTCTGCTCCAGCCCCACCACCCAGCTGCAGCCCCTGTCCCGGCTGTGGCATTGGACCACGGCCCCTGACCTCTATCTCAGCCTCGACCCCCGGCACCCAGCCACAGCCTTGGCACCCAGCACCTGCCTCGGCCTCTGGTTGCAGTGCCTGGCTCCCAGCTCTCGGCTCCCAGCCGCGGCCTTGCCCGTTGCAGCCTGCAGTGACCCCATTCCTAGCTTCGGCCCCAAGTCACGACTGCAGCTCCCTGACTGTGGCCTCGATCCCAACCCCAGCTGGGAGGAGGGGGTGGGGTGCGGACAGGGGTAAGGAGTGGTACGAGCTAAAAATTTGGAGACTAATGTTGTAGACATTTTCTTTTTGTCATGTAATTAAAAAAACCATAAATAAATACAGTTTAGTTACTAGTCTTCCCTGGATATCAAATGACTGCTGGAGATTGCCTCCTGAAGTCCTTTGAATCCCAATCTACTATGATTCTACGATTGCTGCTCATTTTAAAAAATAAGATGTTAGCCCATTTCTTTGCAAAGAGAGCTCAGAGTGAAACCTCATTGCAGGGGACCTTTATCAACATTTTCCACTAAAAGTCACACAAAGGGACATAAATTCCAAGTTTGCTGGTAGGACCAGCTGAAAACTTTCCATCAAAATTTTCTTCCAATCAAAAATTGCGTTTTTGACCAAATGCAAACATTTGAGGAGACCGTCTGCTTTCCTTTTTCTTTTTTAATAAAAAAAGGCAGAAAACTGAAAATCCAACCATCAACTATTTCATCCAAGCACAAAAAATTTTGGGCAAAAAACTGACAACACACAAAACCACTAGTACAATTAAACATTTTCAGACAAAAACTAAAAATGTTTTGGTTTTCTGAATAATAGCCAAAATTTCCATGGAAAAAATCCCTCTTTCCAAACAGTCGTAGGGAATTCTCCTCCTCCATAACCCTGTGGGGGAATGTTCTCCCCTTTTCTCCTCCCCATAAGTTCCCTGTTCTTGCCTATTCTCCCCTTACACCCACCGCTTCAGCATTGGATTTCTGATGTCTATAGGAAGGAAGACCTGCTCCTTGCCTTTGGGAGGGAATGTGGACACGGGAAGGGGATCTGGAGAGAGCACGAGGAACCGGTGGGGAGAAAAATCAAATCAGCACACACCATTGTTGTGGTACTAGTGAGGTGTGAAATCTGTAGCAAGAGAGAACACCCAAGAAGCCTTCTGAAATTCACTGGATCCTCTTTCAAGCTTCTGCATTTCCTGGGGTCCCACTGTGTGATGTTTGTTTTATTTGAGTTTAGTTTAATTTTAATGTTCTTGGAAGGCTATATTCACACCATGTCCCTGCAATTTTAACTTCACTTTAAAGTTCTTGTGTGACAGTGAACACTCTGTGGTTACCTCAAAGGCTTACTAGAAGGATGTTGAAGAGCAAGCAACTAAAACACTTTTATTTTTATTCAAAAAGGCAGACTAAATGTTTCAATCCCCATATTTTCATCTACAAATCCTTGCCCATCTTCAGGGAAAGTTAGGGAAACTACTTACAGCTTGACTCATGTCAGGAGAAGCTGAGAAGAGACAGTTACAAGGAGATGACAAGAACAGTCATGGTATTGTATAACCAGAGGACAGCCTTCTAGCACTCTAGAAGTGCTGAGCCTTCTCCTTAAATACTTTGTATACATTTGAGGTCCTCCAAGAATCATGAATATATCCACTAATTAAAGGAACTTTAGAGAAAATACAATACAAGAGGTCCATCATCTAATCAAATCTTATCTGATCTATCTACAGTATTTGTGTCCATCAGCATGGTGTGGGTAAGGGGTGGAAGGATAGACTGATGAGGGAGGATTAAGGGCTTGATATAAAAACTGCAGAAAAGCACTAAGTCCCATAGAAGTCAATGAAAGTTGTGTGCGGTTTCACAGTCACTAAGGGGCCTAGCATGATTGGGAAAAGAAAGGAAGTAAAATCCCGAGAGGTGGCCTGGATGCTACTTAAACAATAAAAGAGTCTCAGAGAAAACACATTGCACTGAACGAAAAAAGATCCAGAAAGACAAGAAATGAGCCAAAATGCCTACATGGTGGGAGTCAAGAGGCTATTTAAGCCTCAGTTCCTTCAAAATTTAGAAATCTGACTCTACTGAAGGCAATAAACAGGAACAGGAATTAAAGCAGCAAGAAATAAAAAGGAAATTAGAAGAATCCAAATGCATTTTGAAGAGCAAACAATTAAAAGTGAAAAAACAAACAAGAGATTCTTTAAGTTTAACAGAAGCAGGAAGCCTGTAAAAGAATCAGTGGGTCTGCTGAATCGCCAGAGGTTATAGGGAACAATTAAGGATGAGAAATTTCTGAGCAGCTAAAGGATTCCTTTGCATCAGTCTTCACCACAGAGGAAGTTGGGGAAATTCCTACCCTGACCTGCCATTTTCTGGTAGCAGAGATGTGATCACAGAGATTGAACTATGAGAAGAGGTGCTGGAGCAACCGAACAGGCCCAGATGGTAAATCTCAGAGTTCTGAAGGAGCCAAAGTATGAATTAGCTGAGCAGCTGTTAACAAAAATATGCCATCTCTCATTAAAAACTGAGAATTGGAGGGTAGCAGTGTACCTATATTTGAAAAAGGCATTAAAGGAGATCTGGGAAAATATAGATAAACAAGACTTATATCTATACCTGGTAAATTGGTTGTAAGCATACTTAAAACAATAACCAAACATCTGGAAGATCATGGTCTGATAGGGTCTAACTAGCACAGATTCTGCAAAGGAAAATCGTGTCTCATTACTTTTTTAGAATTCTTTAAACATGTCAGTAAGGTCATAGATACATGAGAACCGGATACATGATTTATTTCGACTTTCAAAAGGCCTTTGACAATGTCCTGCAGAAGAGGCTACTGAAAAACTAAGTCGTCATGGGGTGAGACACAAAGTGTTCTCATGGATCAAAAACTGGCTGCAAGGCAGAAAGAGTAGAAGTAAATGGTCTCTTTTCGTCACAAAAAAAAGATTAACATTGTGCCTTTTCCATCTCCCATTTCTATACATCATTAAAGAACTATTATTTACAGAAATCCTTTGCACTTGGTCCCTAAGAGGCACCAAGTGGAGGGTATGAAACAAAAATCTGTATCCCCAGTTGTTCATTGCATATAAATTGCATAGAATTGTAGCGTTAGCAGCCAGTCCTGTGAATTGCAGATCTCCTGCAATGCCTGTTGACTTCATAGAGATTTCAGAGTAAATTATGGGGCATTCAGCGCCTCACAGGATCCACTCACTAATATTCATAGTTCTGTAATCTTGTAGAATTTGATTTAAAGCTCCTTTAATGGCCACGCTAAATTTCAGCGAATCATAGGCTCAGACAATTGAGGTGTAGCAGACCACAATCCAATTTTAGTTCATTTAAGGTAACATTTTCAAACTGACTTTGGCATTGATTGAAAGCAATGAGATTTAGGCTTCTAGGTGCCTAAGTCTCTTTGAAAATGGGATTTAGGCTCCTAAAGGCACTTATGACCAGTTTTCCAAAGGCATGTAGGCACCTAAACAAGTAGCTAGGCATCAAATAGGATTCTGACAAGCACTTAGAGACCAAACGCCCATGGGACTTAGGTGCTTGGATGCTTTTCAAAATCCTACCTATTTAGGTGCCTAAATACCTATGAAGCTCTGGTCCTTAGAGACTTCAGAAAATGTTACCCCTAGTCCATTCCTCTGGCCAATATAAGATTGTCTCTATGGTATGAGAGATAGGAGTAAAATAAAATTAATAGAAAGAAAGAAAGAAAGAAAGAAAGAAAGAAAGAAAGAAAGAAAGAAAGAAAGAAAGAAAGAAAGAAAGAAAGAAAGAAAGAAAGAAAGAAAGAACTGTAAGGGCAAAAAAGCAATTAGTTTAAAAGAAAATAGGCAAGGGTGAATAGAGAGCAAAACCAGACAAAAAGTCAAAGCTTAGAAACCCAACTTAAAATACAGAGATAAATTGGGAAATCCCAGAAAGAAAAAAAATGATATGTAGGAAAAGGAACATCTCATATGAACATTTCCCTCTTTCCCCCTCTCTAAATAGATTATATGGGCTACAAGGCAGTGAACTCTCTTTTTCTGCCTTTAATCTGTCCTGCACATTGATGGAGCTGTATAAATAATAAATAGTGATAAACTAGAGCAGGGCAACACTTTTCAAATTTTGAAAATTTCAAAATTTTTAGAATTAAAGCAAATGAGGTTTTTTAAAATTGTTCATATTTCCAAGTGCTTTGTCCCATACTGTTTGATACTGTTTAGCCTCAGTCCATAACAGGGAAATAATAGTGTCGCCTCAAACATTAAATGAATGCTAAAATACAGTTGCACAACTTCCCAATGCTGTTTGTATTAAACTTTATACAAGGAAAAAATAATGTAATGTACACACACACACACACACACACCCCTATAGATATCTTTCATTATAGCTATTTATCTCCTGAATTACAGGATAGTTAAGGGAGGTAATCTATAGCAATTACCTTAGTTCCAAGGAAAATCCTTGGAGAAAAGGTGGTATTACCTTTGTTTGCGTTGTAAGATTCAAAGGCCAGACCTGAAATCCTGGACCAGAGCTTGAAATCCTGTACTTGCTTGTCTTTGTCCACAGGCAGAGAGATGGGCAGTGTGTCACCATTCAAGTGTCCTGTTATAAGTGGGACAGCACCACCCAAGAGAGGGATAATTATTTGTTCTGCAATGTTCCAGCCAACACCGCACAGGAAGCGCTCGTATTGCTAATGAGAGAGGCACCGCTCCTGTCCAAAAGCTCTGAGAACAAAGGCACTTTCCTCTTCACAGGACTGAACCAGCACTGACAACACCTAATGTTTTAACTTCAAAGGCTGGTTGTTGTTACTTAAACAGTATCACACAGTACGGGACAAAGCACAGAAACTGTCAGAAGCAAATACTCAATTGAAGACCAAGCACACACCCTCCTGGCTGTAGCTCCTGGATGGGAATGTTCGTGTTCACTCTCCAATGGCCAGAGAAATCAAGAGAAGGATTCCCACTGACTTCAGTGCTCTTTGGATTGGGGCCCAGCCAGGACTCACCACCAGCAGCACCACGAGTACTACCATCAACATCAGAACTCTTGGCTACGGCATCTTCCGCCCCGCAAGCACCTTCCTATTTGGCAGTCAAGCATGGAAAGTGGGAAGATGGGGACAACCTTTAGCTTGGCTTAATTGGTAAATGCTTGGATGTGCTGCTTGAGTGACACTGGCATCAAGTCAGGAATCCAGCCATCTCCTTATACTGCCCTTAGAATGGGAAAGGCACAGGAAGAACTTTGGATGAAGCCTTTCATTGATGATGTTTTTGGGTCTCTAATGGTATGGATTATGGTCCCTGCTACATCTCTCAGCTCTGAGAACCTGCAAGATAATGCAGAAGAGCTCTTCACATCTGGAAAAGGGGCAGTGGTAGATTCATGATGATGTTTTAATAAGATCTGACAGTCTGCACACCCCTGTGTAAGACACAGACATAGAAACAAACCCTGCTCTGAGGTGCTCACACTCTAAAAAGACAAATAACTCAAATCAGACATAGAACACACAAGAAAGCCTAGAGGAAGGCTTTATCTTGGAGATTTGGATAATCTTTATGGGGTGAGAGACAGTGCACCAAATTCTGCCTTCATTTCTACAGGTGCAAATGAGTTGTATCTCTACCTATCTCAGTCCTCCAGGGAAGGTGTCCTATGTGAGCTGGCTGGCTCATTACACTCTACACCCTTTGTAGTCATAGCTGCAAGAAAAGTAGCAGACACAAAAACAAAAATAATTTTAGGCTCTTCTCACAATTTTTTTCTGTTTTGCAAAGAATCTAAACATTTGTTTACTAGAACAGAACCCTGAAAATGGCAGTTTGAACCTTGAAATTTATAGCAGTTTCCATTGCAAATAGCTTTAACAATGAAACGGAAGATGCTAATCTCTACCCTGAGCCTTGCAGAAAACCAGTGGATGTAAAAAACAGCAACCGCAGCTCAGATTAGTACCCTGAAGTGTGAACTTCGAGAATTAACTGGACTATTTTAAGGTTGAAGATACTAAGAAATGAACTCTTCAGGTCATGTCCATGCACATTTAAAACAACTAAATCTGGATTCAAGCACATCCAATGGGCCAAATCCATCCCTAGTGGAGGAGTGAAAAGAGGATTAGACCTACATATGGATAATGAGAACATCCACAGAGACATTACATGTGGAAAATAATTGGGAATATATTTTGGAAGGGGTATAAATCATCATACTTCAGGGCTTAAACCTGCATTACCTGACAGGAGTTAGGAAGTAATTTCCCCTATAGGCAGGTTTTTCTGGTAAGGGGCTTCTTGCACCTGTCTCTGAAGCATCTGAACCTGGTCACTGCCATAGACAAGATACTGATAGCTGAACAGTTGCTCTGATAACAATTTTTTGAACCAAGCCACAAGGTAAGAAATGTTTGTGAAATTATTTTGCTTATACTTATGAATAAGGTAAAGATTTGGTCACGGTTATTTTTATTAAAAATCACAGACAGTTCATTGACAATAAATAAAAAATCATGGAGGCCTGCGACCTCTCCATAACTTTTACTAAATATAACATGTGCCCACACAGTAGCATACTTGTGTCACTAAAAGCATGGTGCACTGGGGGTTCATATCCCAGTGCCCTCTAAATCACCTGCACATTATATTGTGGGATACCCACAATGCCTTGTGGAATACCTGCTGCTGTCAGAGGAAATTGTGGATGAGTGTGGTCAAATGCCCAGAATTCCCTCTGACTCATCCCAGGGTTCACCTCTGTCATGCCATTTCCAAACTGCACACTGCAAACATATTTGAGGCACAAAGGAATGCTGCATTACTGTCAACCAGAAGAAAACGTATAATACTGTCCTACTGAACAGACACAGCAAGCAGTTAAACTCAAAAGAGGACTTAAAGGCAGAGGATGTGTTCCTGTTCCTTGAGACACTACACTAGGGTAGCAATGTTCTTAAGAACCTCCAACAATTACTGAGCATTGGCATGTGATAGCTATGCACACACAGGATGACCAGAAGTGTAGAACTTCAGAATGCATAAGACTACATTCCAGGATTTGTGTGTTGAGCTAACCACTACTGTGCTGTGCATAAACAGCAGGAGGAGCGGTTTCCATACAGCGAAGAAATCAGTAGCGATCTCAATAGCGAAACTTGCAACCCCACACTGATTACCCATTACTGGTAGCAATTTGGCATTGGGGAGCTGGGAACTTTTAGATTTCTTTGACAATCCCAGCCTTTATAAATGGAAGGCTTGCTGCCACCTTCACCATTAAAATAGGAGCTGATTGAAATCTTTGTGCATGTTCAGTGAATTGGTTACGCGGGCCAGGGATTTTTTTAAATAAAAACTAAATCTGAAAAGATCTTTTTTTTTCTCCACTTAGCACCAAAACCAACTTGAAACAATAAGAGTTGGTTGAAAAACTCTTAAATAAAGTTCTGTGGAAACTTTGGGAATTTGTTCTTATTTAACAATCCACAAAAGTTTCCAGTATACTTTCAACTCATTCTTTTTTGCAAAGGTCTTCAATACTCCTTTGGTAAAATAGTACGGTAAATTTAAGGAGCACACTTTAACCATACCCTTAACACTTGTACAATGCTGCCTACTGTGTGCTGGGCCTACAATCTAACTATGTTTTTAAATTTAAGCGTCTTCCAAGCAGACAGTGGGAGAACTTCTTGGAATGGTTTGTTGGTCTTTGTTCTCAATTTCTAAGAGCATCACACTACAAAACAGAAATATATTTCTTTCTGGAGAACCTTGCCCAGAGAACTGGATGAAGTACCATTTCTCTACTGAATGGAGAACCTGGCATCTGAGTAAAGAGAATTGCTCTTTCCTGGGCTCCAGACAGATGAAGGCAGACAACAAGGAAAAGCTAGTCAAGATCTTCCTCTTTCACTGCATTTCTCCAGCAGCTACCAATGAGATTTGTCACACATAGGACTGCAGTGGGGCTGGGGAAATAGGATTTGCCTTCAGTTTGTACTTTCCTTACTTGAGGTACAGAGTCTTGAGACGCCAACATGACCCTCTAAATAGATCTACTTTGTATTTAGTGTCAAAAGGATCCTGAGCTCACTTTATGCCCAAGAAGAGAGAACATGTATTGATGTCTAAAGCTGTAAAATTAAATATTTTTCAGGATTCAAATGTCCCGAGGGCTAGCAATGCTGAGCATTAGGTGGGAGATCTAAGTTCAGTCCAGGATTCTCACTCACCCATGATGATAAGGGAGTACATCCACTGCTGCGGTAGGAGTGCCTTGTGACTCCTGTGGTTGATTAAGGAGAAGTAGAGACAGGCATTAAAGGGAGTCATAGTCTGTCTCTTAGTCCATAGAAACAGGATATGAGTCAACAGTGTGCTCCTGTTGCCAAGAAGGCTAATGGCATATTGGGCTGCATTAGTAGAATTTGTGACCCGACCATGCCTAGGGTAGACCACCTGAAAATGCTAAGGTCAGGGCAGCTTGCAAGAGGAGAGCAGATTCTCCCAGCACTGGTGGGTAACACTGAAGTTAGACTTCCCAACCAGCCAAACACAGTGCTTCTGATTCTCCACACTGGTTGTCAAGAAGATAAAATAAAAAATGCACGGCCCCCTTTACTGCATTTCAGTCTCTGACTCCCAGTCAGCCACTAGATCTAGTAAAGAGAGAAGTTATTACAACTCTATGCTCTTTACCAAAAAGTTCCCCTGACCCCAAAGAGTCAGCCACATTACCAGATCAATATAACTCTGAATCTTACCCAAAATATCACACTGCAAGCCAATCCTCTAGTAACTAAAACTAAAGGTTTGTTATAAAAGGAAAGAAACAAACTATAAAAGAAATGCTAAACGGTCAAAGCATTCAGATACATACAAATGATTTGAAAGTCCATCTATAGCAAGTTTTCAGTAGAATTGTGGAGTTTTCAGGCTTGTATAGTCCCTGGATGGGCCTCAATCCTTTGTTTCACAGCTTCAGTTGTAGATGGGTTGACCCAGAGGTAGGAAGCAGAACTGAAGACTAAGTGAAGACAATATGGATGTGGTGCAGCTGCCTTTTATGGTGGATTACCATGTGGCTTGTTTCCAACTCAAGCCCTCAGCACATGGCATGGAAAAGCCTCAGAGTCAAAGAGAGTCCTCTGTCCATACAGGGCATGTTCTTACATGTCCAGGTGACTCATCAGGTGTATCCCTGGCTTCTCTCCCTAGGTCCATTGTACCTGCGAGTTTCCTAGTGGGCCATTAAGCAGGATAGTGCTGCAGCCATCCTGTCCGGAAATACAGCACAACTTGAAATACAGATACATCCAACATACCCATAACCTCCAATGCAAATATAACACATACACATAAACAAGATCATCATACTTAGCAAATTATAACCTCTCTAATGGTACCTGACATGGCATATCTCATATCAATTATTGTAAATCTTGAAATACTGCTGTTAAATAATATCATAAGTGCACCCCCTAATCCAGACAGTGTTACTGGACCATCGCCAGCTGATCGAGGGAAGTGATTATTCCCCTCTATTTAGCATTGGTGAGGCTACATTTGGAATATTGTGTCCAGTTTAGGGCCTCCCACTGTTGTCAGTCAGTTTAGGGTTTGTGTGCTGGTGTGAGTTCCCCTCTGGATGCCGTCTCAGCTTCTGCAGCTAGCTGAATCGACTGACCTCGTTAAGCAGGACCCATAAATTACCACATACGTGGAGAAGCGGCAAAGGCACTCATCCAGGTTCACTGCAAGCGAAGCATGGTGCTAACACCCCATATGAGCTACAGGTACACTAGGACATGTATGCTCGTCACAGTGGACTGGCTCAGTTAATGGCAGGACTTTCCGTTATCCCCTCGGCCAAACAAAGATTCTCCTGCTGGGATCCCTATCTTATACCCTGATACAAACAAGTTTCACATTGCATCTCTGACATCTATACCTTGCTTCCAAATCAAATCAAATCAAATCAAGCACAAATCAAATCAAGCACAACATTTTCATCCATCTGTACTGTCTCTTATGATAGTGTTTATGCACCACTGTATCTTGGGGATAGCCTGTTTTGCCTCCCTATATTGTATTTCTGTTTGGTGAGCATGGGTACAGTCTCCCAGGATTGTGTTTCTGCAATCACCATGTATCGGGGAGTTAGGGCTACTAGTGCTTTTAAGAATTCTGTATTCCTCTTACTGCTCCTTAGGAATGCCAATGTCTTAGCAATGCTGTGGTTCTGCCAAGTTCCTGTCTCAGTCAGTGACCTTGTAAGCAGGCAAGCAGTTGCTGTTTCCTAAAGCCAGACTTTGGTTCAGGCCTCAGATCTTGCGTCTAGACCTGTTTTGTTAGGCCTCAGGATCTCACTTTCTACCACACTACATTATTCTCTTACACTGCACAAAGAATATGGACAAATTGGAAAGAGTCCAGTGGAGGGCAACGAAAATGATTAGGAGGATGGGGCACATGACTTACGAGGAGAGCCTGAAGGAACTGGGCTTGTTTAGTCTGCAGAAGAGAAGAGTGAGGGGGAGTGAGGGGGGATTTGATAGCGGCCTTCAACTACCTGAAAGGAGGCTCCAGGGAGGATGTAACTAGGCTGTTCTCAGTGGTGGTAGATGACAGAACTAGGAGCAATGGTCTCAAGTTGCAGGGGGGGAGGTCTAGGTCGGGTATTAGGAAAAAAATGTTCACTGGGAGGGTGGTGAAGCACTGGAATGGGTTACCTAGGGAGATGGTGGAATCGCCGTCCTTGGAGGTTTTTATGGTGCGGCTTGATAAAGCACTGACTGTGATGATTTAGTCATGGTTGGTCCTGCTTTGAGCAGGTGGTTGGACTAGATGACCTCCTGAGGTCCCTTCCAACTCTAATATTCTAGGATTCTTGGATTTTATGATTCTGTCTCTCTCTCATCTAAGAAGACAAAGGCACCAGCACCTTTGGGCCCCTGGGAGAGATCCGGACCAAGGAAGGATCAGTCAGCATCATGCTAGAAGGCTGTAGGTGAGAAGGGCCATTTTAAACAAAGCCTTGAACCAAAATTTGCTAGATTAAGTTTTAGACTTTTAGATATATGTTTTCACTTTTATTTGCTTGTCACCATTTCTAACTTTATCTCCTATACTTTAACTCACGTAAAATCCTATCTTCTTTGTTAATAAACTTTTTTTTTAATCTAAACCAATCCAGTTCTGTGAACAGTTGTGTAACTCCATTTCAAGTACCAAACTGTTGGATATTGACACCTCACAGGAGAAATGAATCTTCATTATCTGAGCTGTTCAACAGACAGGTGGACAGTGCAAACACAGGTTTTGGGGGAAAATTTGGGACTGGGAGTGTGAGGGGGTCACCCTGCAAGTAGTAACCAAGGAAGTGGTGGAAGACAGCGTGTGTCTGATGTGTTGCGGACTGGCTACTGGGGTCAGAGTTGATGGACTAGCACGGCAGTTATACAGAGACACTCAGGCTGTGACTTGCAAGTTGGTAGGCTGTTTGTGAGTGGCCCAGGTTGGGAGCTACTATAGCAAAGCATTGTGAGGCACCAAAGATATTGGGGCAAGCTGTGACAAACCCTCATTGATGTGGATTGCTCTCCAGAATGTGAACCCCATGCAAATCCTTTGTTAGTGATTGTGAAGTGTTCAACATCCTTAACTCCCACTGACTGCCGTGATCAAACCAATGACACTGTCTGGGCTGTAACAGGACAAGCAGCTCCTAGGACATTGATCCCGTTATCACATTTATCTCCCTATTTAACAAGCCTCACCATGAAACAGTGCATTATTCATCATGTCACTTCACCACTGGGGATCACCCTGGGCATGGTTCTCAGACTGGGTTTCACCCATGAAACAGACCTGCCTTTGACTGACAGACAACCTGTGAAGGCTTTGAGAGGATGCCATTATGGACATGGAAATATTCTCTTGGCTGGGAGAGCTTTTCCAGACTTTTCTGCATATGAAGAAGGATTTCAGAATTCTCCCCTGGAGAAATTAAGTTCACAATACTGTGATAACAAGGCATATCACTTACAGCTAAAATAAGACAGAAATATTACAAATCTAACCAAAGTTGCTTTTTTGCATTATAAAGGAACAAAGTGAGATATTTAGTAGTTCTAAGTCTTCTGGGTGTGAAAAAAAAGATAATAAAATATGCTACTTTTTCAATAATTTGGAAATCGACATGGAGTTGTAAATTAATCTGCAGAATATTTGTAAAGTGTACTGCATATACAGAACATCTTTTGATTAAAAATGTCAGGGATAAAGAAACTGAAATTTCCAATGACCACCAGATGGTAAGAGCCCAGAACCCAAGCTGAGTCAAAATGAGAAATCTATGGACTTCAGAAAAAGGGAATTAAAGAACACATGGAACTCTTACCCAATGGAGAAAAAAATAATTTTAAAAAAATCACAGGAAGCCAAAGATGAAGAACTTGACATTGCTAGGAGATATGTCCGAGAAAAAAAGAATGAAGCAGGCAGACAAATATTATGTCCTCTCCAAAGAGACTGAGAAACTGATGAAGGTCTGAAAGAGAAATGAAGAGAGATTTGAAAGACAGGAACAATACATTTTATACGCACATCTGCTAAAGTCAATAAATAGGATACTGAGAGCAGGAAGAATAACTTTGAAGAGGATTTTGAAATATATTGAAGGGGGAAATTAAGAACTGAAACTGTTAATGGCACAGTGTAGGTACTGAACAGAAAATAATCATCAAAACAAGTGAAAAGGTGTGTGTTGAGATCAGTCCAATAATGATACAAGTACTTATGATCAGATTCATATATTATGTAGTTATGTCATAATATCATATCCTTTCATCATCAGGTATTTTTCACCTCCTACCTGCAAGTCACCTTCACAAACCTCGTGTGTAAAACAAGGGTAATTGAGTTCAGCAATGGCTGAGTCACCTTAAACCTCTCATAACGGTAACTGACCCAGAGATGTGTGGGACTCACTCACCAAAGTGTGACATGGTGGATAAATATTCCTCTGTAACCAATATAGTTTCTCTCTGAATTCTCCTGTCACACAAGGGTCTGGTTTTGTAACATGATTATTTTTGCTTCGGTATTTAAAAGATTGTTTACAGTAATGTGTCTCATCATCCTTGTTTCATTATAACACATACAGAAAAGGCCCTCTGATCTAGAAAGTAAGATCAAATGTTTCAACCTGTCCTGCAGAATTAGGAGAATCTTTTTTATAGGAATTCAATGTTATTCAATAGAACTAACCCTATAGGGCAGGAAATCCTCTGAAGGACAAATGGAATTTTAATTTTCCTTCATAAGCTTTAGCTAAATTTTTACCAGGCTATTCAGCAACCTGAGATAACTCCATTAACTTCAGTGGTATTACTCATGCACTACTGTGATGTATATGAGATCCAACCCGGACCCTTTGTGTGTAAGCTGAACCTCATCTACATTTTAATAAAAGAGACTTGAGTCTTCATTGCCTTGCACAGATTTTTACACTTGTGCAAAGTTAGTATCAACTCTGTCAGATCAAAATTCTTCACTTATAGCAGTGGTAGCATTTTACACCCATTATGCATCATGCTAGGGGAATTCTCAGATGTTGCCTTAAGGCAGCTTTAACTTAAGAGGATCCAAGGATCTGACAGAGTATAGTCAGACACTATTCTATTTTGCCACTGTTTGAATAGCTCCAAGGACTTTCCAAGAATCTCCTGCAGTGTGAGCATCTCTAAATGATTGCTTGAGGATGCCTTTAAATTGAAAATAGTAGCCCCTACTCTGACATGAACCATTCTATAGTTAACTATAGCCTAATATATTAGAATGGCCAGTGATTATCTTCTGAAGAACATGCTCCTCGCTGAAAATCTGAATGTTCTTATAAAGAACAGCAGCAAAAGCACCTTGGTAGCTTTAAGTCATCACTATTTTAACACTGGAGACCTAGTCAGATGATCCAAGGCAGTAGCTGATGCATGTAATGAGTCTTGACTGTCTTTTTATACATCTAAGACCAAAACTCATTGCTGCTACATTCAGATGAGTTGTATTTCTGAAGTCTCTGCTCAGAACAGGCAAGCAGAACAACAGCATCAAAAGTTTTAGCTAAAGGGTTGGGTGATCTTAGTTTTGGCCTTCAAGGGGAGATAAAGTCATCTCCAGTCTGTAGATTGTTAATGGTATCGCCAGGAAGATCAGCAAAGAAAAGATTGAGCAAGCAAGACAGCAAGTGTGTATCCCTGCCTGGTATGAAAAGAGCATGACATGGGACCTGGGGTCACATAGTTATGTGGGTCACAGAGGGTTATTTTTATAGCACTGACAGTGCACTCAGGGATGTACAAGACAGAAAAAGAGTCACTGCTCCAAACAGTATACAATTTAATAAACAGAAGCAGAGAAGGAGAGACTCACTGAGAAGTCCCAAAGAAGGAAGAATTTAAGAGATTTTTTTTTAATGTTTAATATAGTTCATTTTTAGAGCTGTCACAGAAGAAGTCAGAAAAGGGGTTTGAAAGCAGGAAGGATGGTAGCTTGTTGGATCAGGATGGAGGAGGTCTTCCATTCATACAGCACAGCATGGAAGAAAGTCACAGAAACGGAAAAAGGATGGTGACATAAACATGGCTTTGAGATTGGAACTGGTGGCCTAGTGAGATTAGAAAAGGGACACAATCAGAGATGAGAGAATGGAAGTAGGATGTAGTGGGATTGTGAAATATCTTGAAAGTGATGAAATC
>NW_027131301.1:0-2258 GCF_026122565.2 Emydura macquarii macquarii | reverse complement strand
GCAGGGTATTGCACTCAAAAAATACCCCAGATCTTCATTAAAATCACTGCACCATGCCTTTTGGTATCTTGATTTCTACTAAACAGAGAGAGATGCTTGGTCACCTCTGGCATTCAGCAACATTGTTGATCCTTTGTGTTAAGTTCTTCAGAACTGATTTATTGGCTCTCACATTTTTCATTTTTAAGTAAAATAACAGTGCATGAGAAGAAAATAGGAGGTACCTGAAGCTATATGTAGGAACTTTAAGGCCTGTTTTTCAGTAGTACCAAGAACCCACAACTCTAACTGAATTAAATGGGAATGCTGGGTGCTGAGCATCTATGAAATGCAGGCCATATAGTCCTAGAATCATAGAAATGTAGGACTGGAAGGGACCTTGAGAGGTCATCTAGTTCACTGTTCTGTGCTGAAGCAGGACCAAGTAAACCCAGATCATCCCTGACAGGTGGTTTGTGTAATCTGTTCTTAAAAGTCTCCAGTGACGGGGATTCCACAACCTCCTTTGAAAGCCTATTCCAATGCTTAACTCACCTTGAAGTTAGTTTTTCCTAATATCTAACCTAAATCTCCCTTGTTGCAGACTAAGTCGATTACTTCTTGTCCTACCTTCAAGGGACATAGAGAGAAATTGATCACCATCTTTGTAACAGCTTTTAACATGTTTGAAGACTGTTATTAGGTCCTTCCCACCACTTCAGTCTTCTTTTTTCCTCAAGACTAAACATAGGTCAGGTTTTCTAAACTGTTTTTCATTTTTGTTGCTCTCTGGACTCTCCAATTTGTCCACATCAGTTCTTAAAGTGTGGTGTGCAGAATTGGACACAGTACTTCAGTTGAGGCCACACCAATGCCAAGTGGAGCAAGACACATACCTCCCAGTGTCTTACAAATGATACTCCTTTTAGTACTCCCCAGAATATTAGCCTTTTTCACAACTTCATTACATTGTTGACTCATATTCAGTTTGTGATGCATTATAATCCCAAGATCCTTTTCAGCAGTACTACCATCTAGCCCGTTATCCCACATTTTGTGGTTGTGCATTCAGTACTTCCTTTTTAAGTGTAGTACTTTGCAGTTGTCTTTTTTTACTTTCATCTTGTTGATTTCAGAACAATTCTCCAATTTGTCAAGGTTATTTTGAATTCTAATGCTGTCCTCCAAAGTGACTGCAGTCCCTCTGACCTTGATGTCACCTGCAAAATTTTATAAGTATACCCTCCACTCCATTATCCAAGTTATTAATAAAAATATTGACTCCTCTTTAGAGGCATATAGTTCTGGTACCTCCAGAACAGAAATGTAAAAGCTGTTTAAAGTAAGATAAAATACTAAAAATAAACCTTAATAGATAATATAGTAGAGAGCTGTATGTTATGGAAGCATTGGTTGTGGTTCCATAGTAAAAATTGAACTGAGTTTTGCACTTACTATAGGGATTAAACCACTTGTTAGGTATTAATAATCCAGTGTATCATCCCCAAAATTATAGCACTTACTCTTTTGAGTACAGAATGAATTTTCTGAGAATTTACAAGTAAATTGACTTTTGAGATTAAATTAATTAAAAATGGTTCCTTTCCAAAATGTAGCAGCCTGTGTATGCAGGGAAATGTAGAAGATACAGAGGAAGGGGGGAAATGTGGGTGTGCATGCATGCACATACATGCAGCAGAAATTGGGGTATCCACTTGAGCAGAAGCAGGTGTAAACCCAGTTTCGCTACAATAGTATACTCTGGCTGCTATGCACTTTTTCAAAGTGAGGTAAAGCAGCCAGAGTACACTGGTGAATGAAGCTATACATTTTTAAATAAAATGATTAAGGTTGATTCTTTGTATTTTCAAATCATTAGAAATATTACCTAGTAACTATGGCAGATGTGGAGCTGCTATGTAATATTCTAAGAATACTAATAGGTAATAATTTAATGAATATGGTGTGTGACCTGGTCATTGAGGTGAAAATACAATGCTGCATAATTTGAGTTGTTAGTCTTTCCTGTGTGAATGTCCCTGGGTGGTGGGAGCTATAGGATTTGTAGATCTACTAGGATCCCCCTATGAAAAATGGATTGAAACCTGGTAAGGTAGACGTGCATGGAATCGCTGTATTGTTTTAAGTTCTGTTTCCTCTGAAATGCTTTTGTTCTAAATAAGTAATGCTTTGCTTTACAAAGGCTGTTTAAGTGCTGGATACTACTGGTCACTGGCCCCTGAGGGAACAAAATGGCAGTTAGCACCTGACGATTGCAG
>NW_027131300.1:0-22569 GCF_026122565.2 Emydura macquarii macquarii | reverse complement strand
CAGCACGAGGTAGTCCTGCCTCTTGAAACTGGGTCACTGAACTGTGGCAGATATAAGCAGACAGAAACTGCTAGATGGAGGCAAGGGAACAGAGCTCTTGTCAGTAGAGAAAGAGGGGTCCTTCATCTAACGGGGGGGGGGGGGGTGTTGAAGTCTCTGGGAACTGAATATAGATGACATCTTTAGAAGGCAAAACTCTTTCACTTGGGAAGACAGCAGTAGCTCCTTGTGCAGTTCTGTGGAAGGTGCAGGCTGAGAGAAAGCCAGCCGTGGGTGGGGAAAAAGGAGACTGGTGAGAGAAACCATCCAGATCCACTTACCTGGCTAGAATGAGTGGAGCAACTAGAAGTGTGTTTCGTTTACTTGTGACTCTTTCCTTAGACTCAAACTCACCCCAAACCAACGTCTCTTTGATAATACGGTCATTCCATTTCCTGCACAACAGTTCAGTACTAGACAAGTCTGAGAGACTAAGCAAAGGACTGGCAGCTAAAGAGACTCACGCCTATGTTTCTGTCTCAGAGCACTTTCCTTCCTGTTGCCTCAGTTTTCCCATCTGTTACAGGGGGATACCTCCTGGAAGTAGTGAACAATAGTCCATGAAGCACCTATCAACGGTGAGCTCTGTGTCCACGTGTCACCGTGCCTCAGTGGCTCACAGCTGAAACACCAGATTCAGGACAGACAGCTGAGGAAGCAGGGCAGACTCACCCCACACTGATGGTTCTTCAATCCCTAGATTATACCAAGCTAGTAACAAAAGTGAACGTCTGTCTCACTCCTGTCTTGGTATGACACACTGAAACCAAGAAGCCAAAAATGCAATCTCCTTCTGCACCCAGCTGTGGGCTCATCGCCCAGACAATGGACACTATGAGGAGTGGTTACTGAATCTAATTTCATAATGGAGAGGGTCCTTCTAATCTCAAGGGATCAGCCACTTAGCCAGGGCAATATATCATTGAGGTCTTATCCAATAGTCACAAACCACAATTGGAGTTGCAGCTAACAAGGGATGTGAACAGTAAGAAGAAGGGTTTCTACAAGTATGTTAGTAACAAGAAAGAAGGTCCAGGAAAAGTGTGGGCCCATTACTGAATGGGGGAGACAACCTAGTGACAGATGATGTGGAAAAGGTGAAGACCTCAATGCTTTTATTGGATAGAGATTCCACCACCTCCCTAGGTAACCCATTCCAGTGCTTCACCACCCTCCTAATAGAAAAAGATTTTCCTAATATCGAACCTGACCTCACCCACTAAAGCCTGAGACCATTGCGCCTAGTTCTGTTGTCTACTACCATTGAGAACAGCCTAGTTCCATCCTCCTGGGAAGCCTCTTCAGGTAGTTAAAGGCTGCCTACCAAATCCCCTCATTCTTCTCTCCTGCAGACTAAGCAAGCCTAGCTTAGTTGTTACAGACTACTGCACTGGGCAGCACAGAATGGGGAGGTGGTGAGAAGCCCTCAGTGCTGAAAGAGAAGGTTCAGGACTATTTAGAAAAACTGGACTTGTACAAGTCCATGGAGCTGGATGCAATGTATCCGAGGCTGCTGATGGAGTTGGCTGATGTGATTGCAAAGCCATTGGATATTATCTTTGAAAACTGGTGGAGGTCCCAGATGACTGGGAAAAGGCAAATATGGTGCCCATCTTCAAGAAAGGGAAGAAAGAGGATCCAGGGAACTACAGACTGGTCAGCCTGACCTCAATCCTTGGAAAAATCATAGAGCAGGTCCTCATGAATCCAGCTGAGGCACTTGGAAGAGGATCAGGAGGCTGAGATGGGAGTATTTGTGATGCCTATGGTTGGTGGAGTCAGGGAGCTGATCCCTGGCAGGCACAGATAAAGCTTCCTCACGCTAAGGGCAGATACTAGAGAAAAGCTTCACAACCCTGGGTAACACAGGCGAGGTCCCTAATGAGTGGAAAAAGGCAAATCTAGTGCCCATCTTCAAGAAAAGGAAGAAAGAGGATCCAGGGAACTACAGACCGGTCAGCCTCACCTCAATCCCTGGAAAAATCATGGAGCAGGTCCTCAAGGAATCCATTTTAAGGGAAGAGGGAAGGTGATCAGGAACAGTCAGCATGGATTCACCAAGGGCAACTCATGCCTGCTCAATCAAATTGCTTTCTATGAAGAGGTGACTGGCTCTGTGGATGTGGGGAAAGCAGTGGACATGTTATACCTTGACTTTAGCAAAGCTTTTGATACGGTCTCTCACAGTATTCTTATCAGCAAGTTAAAGAAGAATGGGTTGTATGAATGGACTATAAGGTGAATAGAATGCTGGCTAGATCATTGGGCTCAACGGGTAGTGATCAATGGCAAGATGTTTGGTTGGCAGCCGGTCACAAGCGCAGTGCCCCAGGCATCAGTGCTGGGGTCAGTTTTGTTAAACATCTTCATTAATGTTCTGGAGGATGGGGTGGATTGTACCCTCAGCAAGTTGGCAGGTGACACTAAACTGCGGGGTGTGGAAGATACCTTGGTGGGTAGGGATAGGATTCAGGCTGACCTGGACAAATTGGGGGTGGTGAAGCACTGAAATCGATTAACGAGGGAGTTGGTAGAATCTCTATCCTCAGAGGTTTTAAGGCCTGCCTTGACAAAGCCCTGGCTGGGCTGATTTAAATGGTATTGGTCCGGCTTTGAGCAGAGGGTTGGACTAGATGACCTCCTGGGGTCCCTTCCAATCCTAATCATCTATGATCACGCTGACACCAATCTTAAAATAACTAAAATCTAAAAGTTTAATAATAAAAGAAACTTCCCTAGTCAGAAATCCAGCCCAGAGAGAAGAAGCAGGAAATGAAGACAAAAGATGGTGATGTCTCAGGGGTTTTTATACCCTTTGCCCTGTGTGTGGAATTTTACCGTCTCAAACACAGCTCACAGCCTCTGTTTGTGGAAAGTTACAGTCCCAAGATGGAGTCCAGGGTCACATGAGCAGATCACAGCTCCTTGCACGGCTTGGTGACTCACGGGGCAGCCATTACTCATATTCTTGCAGAGCTGTGCACAGGAAGAGCTATCTGGGCACCATGAGTTTCTTCTGTGGCCCCTTGTGAAAGCTCACTGTCCTTGACAGGCCATCAACACATAGCTGTCTGGGCTTCAGATACCTTCTACCGGGGGGCGTTACCCAGGGATACAACAGCAGGGTAAGATACCAGTCCATGGCCAATATCCATAACATCAGATAGGAAGGAGATCCACGCGTATAAACAGGAAAGTCATGCTTGGCAAATCGTAACTTTCCCATTGACACCCTGCATGACAGGCTTTGTCCAAGATTTGCTGCAACTGCACAACAGGGATAGAAATGGTCACATGCAATCAGAGCATCACACCATGTTCTCATCCCACGAGGGTGCTACAGCTGCCATCACCTAAAGCTGGGACGTTGCCCAGGTTGTAGCAGGGCAAGCGGCTGGGACACTAGAGCCACGGGAGGACGGGAAGAGCAGATAAAAGCATGTCTGGCTGCAGGGAGCCTGCTCCTTGTCCAAAGAGAGGAGGAAAGTGTTTAAAAGTGAGAGGTGGACATGGATGTCCAGGACCGTGGCTGTTTCCTCCAAGCGTAGCCACCAGGCCCCTGGGCTTTGAACAACCTGCCCAGTCAGGAGGCTTTTGATAGTCCCCATGTCTTCTGGGACTAGCCCAGGGACAGCCCGCCTCACTGGGATTCAGTCCTGTGCTATCGCTGATATTTACACTGTGCTGCCGATGTACTCAGGACTTTCTAAAACATAAAAGAAGATTTGACTTTTTAATCTTGTGAATGCTGCAGTAGTGTGTGGTAGCAGAAAGCACTGCCACCCGGACCATGCCTCTTCTGACATTCCCACAGCGCCGCTTGCTCCAGAAGGGTTCCAGCAGCTTTAGTAACTAGAAATAGGGTCTGATGCACTCACCTCTGCGGGAGAACATGGCAGCTGTTTAGCAGCGCACAGCTCCCGTACACTCCCCTACATGTCAAACAGACGTGATTTTTTTTTTTTTTTTTGGCAATACCAAATTTGGTGGCTAAAGGTAACTGTAAGAGACTTAGACCATTACAAGTTGTTTGATCAAATATGACATATCATTCAGATTAATAAACTAGCCCTAGACAGAATTACTGATCTCTGAGCCCTTAGCAACAGCCCTGTGTGTTTGCAGAAAGTGTCCATGTCTCTCCTGCGTCATCTTTCTCCAGATCTGCCTGTCTGCTAGCTAGCCATCCATCCCGGGCATTGACAAGGCGTCAGACCCTATGGAGATCTAGCCATTATCCCTACTTCTCTGACTAATTGACAATCATTTTTAAATGTACACAAGTACACTGAGCAGCCAATTCCTCTCTGACTCCACCGAGAGCCTGGGAGTTCTTCTCTCCCTTTGGGAAGGACTCTTAATTACTGTTTACTGCTACAGATGGATAACGAACACAGAAGCGCAGAGATGGAGAGACATTGGCTGGTGTCTATTGTCTGCAGCCTAGGAACCCCACTGGGATTGCCCAGAGCTATATTATAAACCCGTTTCCATCCTGCCCGGGACACTTCCCCTGTGTTGGCTCTCAGCGTGGGATGTTGTTGCAGATGCTGTGGTGAGAGAGCTGTACCACATGGCTAGCTGAGGGGGATTCCCAGGGAAGACACTTCCAGCTCACAATTCACAGGTACCCATCGCTTGTTTTTCCTGAAATTTACTTTAATCCTACCATGCTGTAGTTTGAACCCATTGCCTCCTGTCCTGCCCTGTGTGGCAGAAGAGAATAACTTTTCCCCACTGTTTTTTATCGCAGCCTTTCAAGTATTTGAAGACTGCTGTCAAGTATTTGAAGACTGCTGTCATGTCTCCCATCCTTTCAGTCTCCTGTTTTCCATACTAAACATAAAATTCAGCATTTCCTCATATAACTTGCATTCCATCCCTTTGAGCACCCTCTGAAATATTTCAATATCAATTTCAATATTCAATTTGAAATGTGGACACTAGAACTGGACAAAATATTCCAGCATCAGTTTCACCACTGCCATGTACAGAGAGAAACTCATTCCCCTCCTCCACTCACTACTCCCATTTATACATCCAAGGATCGCATTAGTCCTTTTTGCCACAGCATCAGCTAGGAGCTCATGATGAGTTGGTTGTCTGCTATGGTCCCTAAATCCTTTTCAGGGTCACTGGTTTCTATTATACAGTCCCCTATTCTGTATGCTGGACCTGTATTCCCTCTTCCGATATGACAGTTTTGCATTTGTCTGTATTAAAACATTTTGTTTCAAAGGGTCCAGCTTAACAAGTCCAGATCCATCTGTCTGTCTGCTCTCTCCACAGCACTTTAAGCTCTCTGCCAAGCTTTGTGTCCTGTACAAATTTTACCTGGAATGATTTTATATTTACTTCCAGATCACTGATGAAAACGTGGAATAGCATCGGGACTAGAACTGATCTTTGCATCACCTCACTAGACACACCTCCGTTCACTGATAGTGGTCCATTTACAACTGCCTTCAGAGATCTGTCCATTAGCCAGTGTTAGTCCATTTAACATGTGTTCTATTGCTAGTGTAGAGTGTTAATTTTTTTACCTGAATGTTTTGCTCCGCTAAATCAAATGCCTCACAGAAACCGAAGTCTGTTGTATCTATGTGGTTCCCTTCGTTAACTAAACTTGTACTCTCATTAAAGTGTGATATGGGTTTTTTTTTTGACAGGACCAGTTTTCCATAATCCCTGTTGGCTGGCATTAATTCTATTCCTACTCTTTGTTTCTATTTCAGTTTAATCCCATATCAATTTTTCCATTGTTTTGCCCCGGATTGATGTCAGGCTAATCAACCTATAGTTGCCTGGGTCATCCCGCTCGGCCTTCTAGAATATTGGCAATCTATTAGCACACTTCCAGTCTTCTGGAATTTCCACAGTATTGCAAGATTTATTAAAAATGTACATAAGTGGGCCGGAGGTTCTCCTCAGCCACCTCTTTTACTCACTGGTGCATGTTTTCCAGGCCTGTTCATTTAAAAAGTTTGATTCCCTAGTAAATGCTGTTTAACATCCTCCTTGATAGCTAATGGACTGGAAAGTATTTCATAACCTCATGTGGCATTAGTACATCAGACTCCTTCTTCCCAAATACAGATAAAAAATATGTATTGATCACATCTACCTCTTCTGCAACATTAATGAGTTTTCTTACTGCCTCTGGTAATTGGCCCGTACATTTGCTAAGATTTCTTTTGTTCTTAATTTACTTAGTAACCTCCTTTTTTTATCCTTAGCCCTGACAAACATGAATTTTACCTGATGTGTTTAACTTCCCTTGTCCTTTTTCATAACTTCTGTCATGGAAAAGATCACACAGCTTCTCTTTTAGGGTCAGGTCTTGCAGAGCTTTATTCTGACAGACACACAGAGAGCTATGGCCATAGGGGAGCCCTGGACAGCACAGGGTTTCTGTGCTGCTGTCAGGAGTCTCCATACAGGTTTGAATGCCTATGGATTACAGAGGATAGTTCTTCACATACTGATCGCATAGTGGAGTTTTCCATTGGAAAACAAGTCTTACAGCTACTTCCTTATCTATTACACAAGTCTATCGGCTACCCCCTTATCTGTTACAAGCATAGCTGGGGACAATTACAAAAGCAGCTAGTTTCGAAAACAGCTTAAAGCGGAATAAACAGTTTTCAGTGGGTTTTTCCATCCATAGTCATGCTAACTTACATTTCCATCATTCATTTCAGTGTAAGGCCTACCAGGTCTTGCTTTTGTGCTTCCACATTCCCCCCTTTGGTGCTTTGTAGCACCACATCTATAGACTCATTTGCATTAATCCATTCACTTCCTCATCTTCTTCTTCCTTCTCTCTTAGTACTTCTGTGTACATCAGTTGGACCATTTGTTTTATTTCTTTGGTCTTTATACTTTTCTGGGTTTGAGTTACTATACATTGACAGCAACAGTTGAATAACATGAACAGTACATATATTCCTATTATTATTCCAAGGAACAATAGTAACCCTTGAACAATTTTGGAGCCTAGATTTCCTAACAAATCTCCAAACCAGCTCCAAAGACTTCAGTTTTCAGTCTGGTGTAATTTTGCAGTGGCATCTTGTATCTTGGTTAAGGCATGATAAATTCCTTCCTCATTATCGGGAATATAAGTACAACATTCTTTTCCGATTAAGGCATATACCCCGCCCTTTGCTGCTAACACCATGTCTAGAGCCATTCTATTTTGTAAGACCATTTGCCTTATTTCTGAAACTTCAGTGGTGATGAATTTAAAAGCTTCAGTAGTTCCATTTGCTACCTCCTCTAATACTAATGCCACTCGTCTAAGTTCTTTTATGTTTCGTCCTACAACATAGCTAGGGAAGGTTATGGCAAAGAATCTATCAGTCTCAGTTATTTCTCTCTTAGACCGGTGAGAGATTGGTGATTTAACAAGGTCTCCTTGAACATGCCTTATGGCCGGATTTAAATATGCCTCATAACATCTACCGGCTCATCCCCATGGCCAATATTTATAAGCCCGAGTGCCACATACCCAATACTGTTCTAGCGTAGGATTTTGAGTATAACAAGCACTTGGGGTTGTACTCCCTATGGTCATCTCACATTGATGGTCTGGTACCTTTCCTAAAGTTTTAGCAGTAGGATTCGTTCCGACTATGGCTCCACACACATAACACAGAGGAACCGAGATGTTAAGGTTTACTACTTTAATAAATTCAGTTATATTTCGTTTTACAGAATTCCAAGTTGCATTCCAATTGTGACGGCTTTGATCAAACACCTCTTTCGGCATCCCTAGGGGAACCGGTACAGGGATCATAGGAATTCCTCCTTGAGCATGAATGGGAAGATGGGCACAAACCCAACAATTTGAAACATTAACATCTTTGGTATATTGAATTATTGTAGATAGGAAAGTATTTCCTTTAACAAAGGCTGTGAGACTAAGGTCCATATAAGAAAGTGTTGCATTTTGTACCACTTATACTGTAGTAGTGAGATATTGGAGACCATAGACACCCTGGGTTTTGCCTCCTGGTGAGTTCTCCAACGCGTCTTACTATTATGGTGCCGTGCTATCTTCCAACTCGTCCTTGCCTGCTACAAATGTGGGCCTAAAGTCCTAAAACTTTGGTTTCCACACTACAGTAAGCATTAACACAATCAATACCATTAAGCAAAAAGCAATTTGTCCTTGTCTCGCTTGTAAGTCCCAATAGTTCTCAAGAATAGTCCATGGATTTATAGAGTTTTCAGGAGAAGAATTATTGTAGATCATTGGATAGGGGTTAGGTTCTGCTTCTCAAATAATATGGGTGAGGTTGTAGCACGTCCTTTTCCCTCTGACGTGGCAAATTCTCTTCCTGTACAGGGAAGAGGTTACAAGCACTTACACCCTGATCCTCTGACCGTATTTCTTCAGGTCCAGAGGTCCTTTTACAGTGTGAGGCATGTATCCAGGACTGGTAGCCTTGGCATTTTACAGCAGTGTTAGTGGTGAGGAGTACCTGAAATGGACCCTTCCAACGTGGTTCCAGGGCTGACTTTCTCTGATGGACTTTTACGTAGACCCAATCCCCAGGTTGGAGGGAGTGGCAGGGTTCCATTGCAGGTGTTGGAAGGACTTCTTGAACCTGTGAGTGGATAGGCTTGATACACCGTATTAACATTTTACAATAGTCCAGTATCACATCATCCGTTAACTGTAAGTCAAATTCTTGCAGGTTTGGCAGTGGGGTGTGTGGCAGTCTCATAGGTCTGGCCATAAGGATCTCATGTGGAGATAGTCCATGCTTCCGGTTGTCAGTGTTTCTAATATACAGGAGAGCTCTGGGTAGGGCATCTGGCCACTTCAGGCTAGTTTCTGCACATATTTTAGCTAATCTGGTTTTCAGATCCTATTTTTTTCTTTCTACTGCTCCATTAGACTGGGGGTGGTATGTACAGTGCAGGTGGTGTTGAATTCCTACGGCTTTACACAAGTTCTGAATGACCTGTCCTGTGAAGTGAGTCCCTCTATCGCTGTCCAAAATGAGGGGCAACCCAAACCTAGGTATGAATTCTCTCAACAGTTTCTTGGCGATGGTTATTGCATCCGCTCCCTTACAAGGATATGCTTCTACCCATCCTGAAAACATATCAACTATGACTAACACATATTCAAAATTACAACATTTAGACATTTGGATGAAATCCATTTGTAAGTTCACAAAGGGTCCCCACGGAGGGGGGTGCACTGAGAGTTTGGTCTTTTCTTTCTGGCCTATGTTATGGGCTAGACAATTAGGACAGGTTCTGCAGTACTGTTGCGCTATCGAAGAAAAATGTGGGGCAAACCAATCGCGCTGTACTGCTGCAATCATTCCTCCTTTGCTCGTGTGAGCCACTGAGTGGGCCACATGGGCAAGGTAGGGTAAAAGGGCCTTGGGCGCTACCAGGCGGCCATCCGGGGAGCGCCACAAGGTGTCCGGGTGCAATTGGCACCCTTGTCATAGCCAGTCCTCTTTTTCTTGTTCTGGAGCCTGTTCCTGAAGTTCTGTTAACTTAGTAAGGTTTGCCAGGGGTGACTGGTCTGAGGAAAGGAAAAGGTTAATAAAATCTGGTGCAGGAGGGCTGGAAAGGGCCACATTCCTAGCTGCCTGATCAGCTAGGGCATTTCCACACGTGACATTATCATAAGGGGTATGGTGGGCTTGACATTTAACAATGGCTAGGGTGGAGGGTAACTGCAGTGCCTGCAATAACGCATCAACATATTGTCCATTTTGAATGGGGGTTCCAGCCGAAGTGAGGAATCCTCGCTGCTTCCAGAGTTGACCAAAGTCATGGATGACTCCAAAGGCATAACGGGAATCAGTGTAAATGGTTGCAGATAGATTATTAGCTAGTATACAGGTGCGAGTAAGGGCTATTAATTCGTCAATCTGGGCAGACAAAACATCTTGCAGATGGTGTGCCTCTAACACCTGGTGCTGAGTACATATCACATATCCAGAGACAAGGTTACCCAAGCTGTGTCTGAGGCAAGAACCATCAACAAACAAAACTAAGTCAGGGTTCAACACAGGGACATCTTGGAGATCAAGGCGAGGAGTAAGGAGATGTTCAGTAACTGACAAACAATCATGAGGATCACCGTCAGAGAGAGTTGGGAGGAGTGAGGCAGGATTTAATACAGGACAACGGGTAAGGGTGACATTTGAGGCTGAAAGAAGGAGGTTCTCATATTTGGTTAGCCTCGCGTTGGATAAAAGCTGGGTTTTGTCTTTTAAGGATAGGGCGACAACAGCATGTGGAATGGCCACAATCAAAAGGCATCCCATAACTAGAGTCTCAGCCTTTTCTACTAAAAGGGCTGCTGCAGCAACTGAATGGAGACAGGGAGGGAGTCCAGCTGCTACTGTTTCTAAGGCAGTGCTAAAATACGCAACAGGATGGCTCTTGTCTCCATGGGGTTGAGTCAGGACCCCTTGAACAAACCCACTTTTTTCGTGACAATAAAGGGTAAAAGATTTCTGCTAGTCTGGTAATCCTAGAGCGGGTGCTTGAGACAAGGCTTGCTTGAGGGATACAAAAGACTGTTTGGCCTCTGGGGACCAGATAAGGGGTTCAGGGACTGAATCTAGAGTCATATTTTGCAGGGGTTTCACGATTGATGCATATCCAAGGATCCATTGCCTACAATATCCCGCCATTCCTAAAAGGCTTCTCATTTGTTTACGAGTGGTAGGCTTAGGTATTTGTAGGACGGCATTGATCCTGGAAGAGGATAGGTGTCTTTCCCCTGCAGAAATATCATGACCTAGGTAATGTACTCAGGGAAGACATAGTTGCAATTTAGATTTAGACACTTTATGACCCTTAAGGGCAAGCGCAGTTAATAGGGTACGCAAATCTTGTTTACAGGCTTCTAAGGAGGGAGACGCCAGCATTAAATCATCTACATACTGGATTAAGGTAGACCCCCCATCAAAGGCTAGGGAGTCCAGGTCTTTCTTCAAAATTTGCAAAAAAAGAGTGGGAGCCTTGGTGTACCGCATAACGAGGCGACACCAGGTGTACTGGAGCCCTTGATAAGTAAAGGCAAACACAAATCTGCTATCTGGGTGGATTGGGATAGAAATGAGAGCAGAACAGAGATCCACAATGGTAAAGTAGGTAGCCGTTGCTGGGATACATGACAAGATAGTTGCAGTATTAGGGACAACTGGAAAAGAGGGTAAGATCGCAGCATTAACTGCTCGGAGGTCTTGCACAAATCGGTAAGTGTTTTTTCCAGGTTTCTTTACTGGAAGGATAGGAGTGTTACATCGGCTGCGGGTGGGAATAATAATCCCTTGTTTTAATAGTGAGGTGATAACAGGTCGAATTCCTTCTTCGGCTTCTCTGGAAATGGGGTACTGCGGGACACAAGGGAGAGGCCTTGTCGTGTTTAGAGTAATGCGTACGGGTTCAGCACTTATTATGTGGCCTACTTCGTTTGAATGGGTTGACCGTAATTGTGGAGGCACTTGTGCTAATAGTTCCTGTTGCAACGAGGAAGTGTCAGGCTCGGTGTCTCTCAGGTCAGATTCTTGTAATAATGTCAATATTGCTTCTCCTCCAGGTTCTGGTATGTCACGATAAATACCAACCGGGGTACAATAAATGACACAACCTAATTTGCATAATAAATCTTTGCCCAGTAGATTAACTGGTGAGGACGGGCTGAGCAAAAAGGCATGCTGCTCAGAGACAGGTCCAATAGTAACTGACAAGGGTTGAGACACAGGGTGAGGGATAGACTGACCACTTATACCTATTGCATTCACAATTTCTGTTGAAACAGGAACATGGGAGAATTCTGAAACCCTTGAAGTAGAGTGGCAGGCACCAGTAACAATTAGGCAAGATACAGTTTGACCATTTACAAGGCACTGCAGGCTGGGTCCAGACTGATCTAGGGGAATTAAGGGAGCGATGATGTCACAACCATCCGCGCTGTCCTATGTGGTGTTACTATAGTGGTTTAGGGTTGGGGTTTAGTTGGGAAGAGTGGGAGAGAAAATGGTGGGCTTTGGGGTCTGACCTGGTCGGTTGGGACACATGGATTTCCAGTGACCAGTTTGTTTGCAATAATGGCACTGGTTTCCGTAGACCCCATTGACCAGGTTGCCAAGGTTGGGTATTTGTACTTGTCCCTTATTCGGTTGTGTTTCCCCTCTGCCTCTTTCTCTCCCCCTGCCCCTTCCCCTTTGATTCCCACTATGGTTTTGTAATTGTTGAATCTGAAGGGCCATTAACTTGGTCTCGCTATCTTCTTTTGATTTTTTAAATTTCTTTTGGAATGTTGTGCGGCAGCTAATAGTTCTGTCAAATGTTTTTCCTCCCAGCCGATCACTACTCATTGAATTTCACTTGAAATCTTGGGTGAAAGTCCTTGAACAAAGGCAGCAGCCACGGCTTGTGGCACATTTTGCTCAGGATCGTTCATATCTGAGTGGCGTTCAAACACCTGTTTCAATCTCTGGAGGTAATCAGCTGGTTCTTCCCCTTTGTTTGGTTTGCGCGCATTAATTTTAGTCCAATCGGCTTTCCGTGGGCAAATTTTAAGTACTGTGTCTAGTAGTTGATTACGAGCATCGGCTAACACTTGGTGGGTACCGGACTCTTGGGCTGGCCAGCGGGCTGGGGTATGAAGTCTTTGAATGGTTTCTCGGGGAAGGATGGCACGCAAGAGTTGATTTAAATCTGCCCAAGTAGGGTCATAACAAGTTATAATAGTTTGGAGCTCTTCTTGGAATTTTACAGGATCTTCCCTGATTTTTGGAAATGCTCGACCTAGGTTAAATAAGTCTGTCAGTGACCATGGGGCATGCACAGTTACTAGGTCTGTCCCTTGTCCTGGAAGTTGCCAGAGCGGGAATAGTTTAGTTGGGCCTGCAGTGGGTCGCGGCTGGAGGTCATATTTGGGACTACGTTGGGGTTGACTAGTAATCACAGAAGTGGGTCCCGGGCTGGCAGTCTGGGCAGATATACCTGGGTCAGGGCTGGTAATAGAGTCAGGCAGAGCTTCTTGTTCTTTATAAGCTGGTGGCCGTCTGAGTTGATTAGAACTAGCTGGCTGACCCGGGGGTGCAGTAGGGATTGGGGACCATAGGTCAAGCAGGTCCTTGGTCATTTCTTGAAGATGGGGTACCCCTTTTAATGCTGGATAAAGATGTCTAGGGCCCGAATTTGGGGGCGAGGCCAATTTCTCCCGTACCTCTTTCAATTGCTGTTTTAATTTTTCCTGGGAGTCTTTGAGACTCTGAGTTTATGACTTATTACGCCTTTTTGAAGCTTCATCGTACCAGTCAAAAAAATGCATCCCATAATGTCTGGGATACATTGGATCACAGTGACTCCAATGCCACTCTCAAATACATTATTTTGTCTAGATCAAATGTTTCTGCCTTGGGGAATTGTTTGCTGGGATCATCTCTAGTGAAAAAATGCCATTTACCCAGAAACTTGCAAGTTTTGGGAGAATAATGTGTATACATGTAACAGGCTGGGGTTCCTTTAGAGGGAACTGGCACTTCCTTAGACTGTCCTGTTCCCATTTTCACTCACACAAGACGCAGGAATCGCTTATTGAGGGATCCGTACTGCCTAGTTCTCAGCCTGCAATCTCCACTGCCGAGGTGAGGGTGAACCCGATATCGGAACACTTATTTAGCGGGAGGGGGTTTGAGAAGGAGACAAGACACAAAAGGGGTCCTCCAAAGTCACAGGAGTCCAAACCCTAGGCCCATCCACTGACCGAGGCTTAGGTGTCTTTGGACAAATGATCTAAGGAGGCTCATAATCCAGAGAAGGGGAGGGGTAGCTTTGCAGCTGCAAATACTCTGCCTGTCTGTTGGGTCACTGGGTTCAGGCAAGCCCCCCTTGCAAATTGACTCACACTGGTCATTGCCAACAAGGCTTGCAGTGGAATCAGGGTGGCTGGAACTTGCCTTAGTCCAAGACCTAGTCCTCAGCCCGCAGTATGAACCCCTAGATTCTCCCTGTGTCCTTTTCAGAGACAGACAAACAGGACAGAGAGACAGACAGTTTTATAAAGCTCACCTCGACCCTCAACAAAGTTCGAATCTCGCTTGGCTGTTCTCGACTAGGAAGCCTATGGGCAGCCTCCTCCGAAACCCTAAATAGAGACTTAAAAGGTCTCTTACCTTTTTGAGTGGCGCCTGGGGTTCGTCGGGGAGCAGTCCGTGGTCTTACCTGGACGATACCAGCATTTGGAGATCCGAGTCACAGCACCATAATAGTCATGGAAAAGATCACACAGCTTCTCTTTTAGGGTCAGATCGAGCAGAGCTTTATTCTGACAGACACACAGAGAGCTATGGCCATAGGGGAGCCCTGGACAGCACAGGGTTTCTGTGCTGCTGTCAGGAGTCTCCATACAGGTTTGAATGCCTATGGCTTATATAGGTTACTTCTTCACATACTGATCGCATAGTGGAGTTTTCCATTGGAAAACAAGTCTTATGGCTACTTCCTTATCTATTACACAAGTCTAACGGCTACCCCCTTATCTGTTACAAGCATAGCTGGAGACAATTACAAAAGCAGCTAGTTTCAAAAACAGCTTCAAGTGCAATAAATAGCTTTCAGTGGCTTTTTCCATCTATAGTCATGCTAACTTACATTTCCATCATTCATTTCAGTGTAAGGCCTATCAGGCCTTGCTTTTGTGCTTCCACACTTCTCAGTTGTATTGCTTGCTCTCTATTTCCCCATTTCCTCTTTTCTTATATATTGCTTTTTCCCTCACTAATTGCTGCCTTCACTTTGCCACTGTGTTGAAATTTTTTGAGCTTAATAGATAAAGATGCACAAAGAATGGAAAAGAAGAAAAAAGTTAAATGGCAGATGATTTTTAAATCCCAAAAAATTCTCTGAAAGCATAATTCTCTCTTGCATGTGCCTTAACCACAGGGTACAGGTTTTACATCAATGCTAATGAGCCTGAAAGGAAGTAGACGCAATCTCTAGGAAACATGGTACTTCAAGTTTTGGAGACACCAAACCAATAAGGAAAAGACGGCTGACATTTTCATGGACATGCGCCGAATGTGGGTATAGGCATAGATCATAATATAAAAAGGCGGTGCCCAGATTGGGAAATTTGAGCTTCCTCCAGGAAAACTCCAAGAGGAAACATCCCTCTACTAACGATCAGTCCACAAGAGACCTGTCAGACCCTAGAAATAGCTAGGAGCAGGTGAGTATGTTTGTACCTGTATCTGGTGCGTGGATAGATCTAGGAGTTGTATATGCTGGGACATTCCTAATTTTGTTGGTAACTTCAATGAAATTGATATAAGATATTAGACCTTGTTCTTATGACTGTCTGTGTTCCTTGCCCTGGCCTTCATGTGTTCCTGTGAGCTCTGGAGCTAAGCCAAGCAGAGGTCACTTTGTGAACTTGAGACTGCAGCCACCAGAGATGAACCCACAGATGTTGTAAAACAACATCACTAAATTTACCTTAAATAAAAATAAAGGCTACATGCTTCCCCCTGAGAACAGCTGCCCCTTGTGCATGTAGCGCCTCATTATGTCTCTCCATCCAGGTATTTGCACTGTGACCATCACCCTAGATACTGGGCATATAAAGGAGGTCAGGGGAACCTACTGTACATGAAGGAGACACTGTTCTGCCTCAGAGTTGGACACATTCTCCCCTACGCCATGTCAAATTCCAAATTCAGTGCCTGCCTCACCCAGCTTTACTTCATTTATTGCTTCATAGTGATGGAGTCTGGGATCTTAGTGGCCCTGGCTTGGGATCGTTACGTGGCCATCTGCAATCCCCTGAGACATTCCACCATCCTGACAAACGCTGTTGTGGCCAAGATTGGCCTGGCCGTGCTGCTCCGGGGTGGGCTGCTTATATTGCCCCATTCCTTGCAGGCAAGGAGGTGGCCTTACTGCAGAACCAATGTCATCGCCCACACATACTGCGAGCACCTAGCCGTGGTGAAACTGGCCTGTGCCGACATTCGGAGCAGCAGCTACTACGGCCTCTTGGTGACATTCTTAGTGATCGGCCCGGATGTGTCTTTTATCACCTTCTCCTATACTCAGATCCTCAGGGCCATTTTCAGTCTCCCCACAAAGGAGGCCCGGCTCAAGACTTTTGGTACCTGCGGCTCCCACCTCTGTGTCATCTTAGCCTTTTACATCCCAACTCTCTTCTCCTCCCTCACGTATCGGTTTGGCCAAAATGTGACTCTGCATTTCCACGTCATCACTGCCAACGTGTACCTCCTGCTGCCCCCCATGCTAAATCCCATCATTTACGGGGTGAGGACCAAGCTGATATGGGACAGGCTGCTCCACCTCCTTACTCAGAAAAGGACCTAAAATTTTCTCCTGGTGCCCTGGCTCTCAGACCGAGCTCCATGGAGAACAGGCTGCTGACCTGGTGCAAAACATTCCTTCCTAGCTCAAAACAGCAAGAGTTCTGTGGCACCTTAAAGAATAGATCACTTAGAGGATAGTGAAAGACACATTAGAGCCTTCCCTGCCCTTTAAACACACCGAGACTGGATGAGTCAGAGAGACAGAAGAAACTGGGCGAGGAGAGAGGCACAAGGGAAGATGAGGGGACTCTTTGGTTGTAGGGCTCTGGCTGCAGCAGAGAAACGGACTCCAGCTGGAGGAGAAGCTGGAATTGCAGGAGGTGGATCCTAGACGGTCTAGTAGGGTCAGACCAAACCGCAAAGACAGCTCCAGGGTTGTGAGGACACTGAGGGAGGAAATAGCCTGCAGGTGTTGTATTGTTTTTACCTAGATCTGGATGTCTGTGGTGTTGTTTAAATTAGACATGTAGCCCTGCAACCAGAACCTTGTCTGACATAATTGTGCCTCTCTCCTGCCCCAGCTTTTTCTGTCTCTCTGACCCATGCAGTCGCTGTGTTTTTATACGACTGGACCATTCCTCATCTCTGGCCCCTCTTCTGGGGAGGTTTCATTCCTTCCAAGCCCCGCTCTGCAGAGAAGCTGAAGAAAAATAGTTACTCCTTTTCTGTGCCCAGGAAGATCTCGTTACGTGCTGATAGTCTTCAATATCCAGCCTGCTTATAGACAGAGGCCTCCACCCCAGCCTCCTGTCCCTTCGCACAAGGAGAGTGAGTCCAAAGACCAGGATACGGGTGGTTCACACAATCAAAAGTGAGTTAACAAGCTGTACATAGACCGATTCATTGAACTGTCACGCTGATTGGCACCAGGGTTTGCCAGAATAGAGGACCATGGGACAGCTCAGCACAGATGCTGCCAGGGCCAGTCACTGACCTGGGGTCCCAGTGGCTGCCCACCCCAAGGGGATGCTACACAGTATAACCAAGTTCAGCACCGGGAAGTGCTGTGTGTAAAAGCCCTTAGCTAGCGCTCACACCCGCCTCTCTGGCTGTGCATTAGATAGGCCCTTCTGTGGGAGCAAATATTTAATAAGGGGCTCTTCAGTCGAGCGGATGAAGGTCTAACACCATTCAATGGCTGGAAGCTGAAGCTAGACAAATGCAGGCTGGAAATAAGGTGCACATTTTTCTGAATGAGGGTAATTAACCACTGGAACAATTTACTCAGGGTTGTGGTCGATTCTTCCATCAGAGAGAATTTTAAAATCAAGACCAGGTGTTTTTTCTAACAGATCAGCTCTAGAAGTTATTGTGGGGGGAGGTGTCTGTTGTGGGCTATATAGAGTGTCGGACAGGACCACTACAATGACACGCCCTTCTGGGCATGGAATCTGTGAATTATAAAAGACCTAGAACATCAAAGGATGATGGGGCCTTCAGCGTCGCCCACCCCCCGATACTGTCTGCAGTCCTGGGCCACCTGATCTCAGAAAGGCAGAGCAGAATCACGGGGGCCCAGAGCCCAGCAAAAACCAACTGGGGAGACTGAATGGGATACGGATTGTAGAAAGGGCACTTCTATTTCCCGTATCCCCCACGGCAGCAAGGGGGCAGGGGATGCGATAGAAAGGCAGGACAGACAGAGTAAACACTCCTGTGCACAATGCAGTTAGTCTGAGACCAAGACTGGAGATTTCTGAGGATAAGAAGAACCAGTGACCACAGAGACAATTAAGAACATTGATTTGTTTTAAAAAGAATCTAAGCCCTTTTGCTGATTCCTAATGAGTGGGTGCAAGGAGTGGGTTACCCCATCGCAGCCTCTGGAAGTGCTCTTCCACCTTCCTCCGAAGACCTGGCTCCATTAACTGTCAGACGGGACACTGATAGGGCTGTCCACCCACCAGGATTGCCCTGGAGTCTCCAGGAATTAAAGTTTACTCTTTAATTAAAGATAATGTCTTGGGATGAAACCTCCAGGAGTACGTCCAACCAAAACTGGCAACCCTAGACACTGGGCTATTGGGCGCCCTGCACCTGGCACTTTCTGCGTCACAGGTCATTGCCACAGCAGCCTTGGCTGCTCCCCGGCTAGATGTAGGGACATGGGAAAAGAACAGAACCCAGCTTCCGAGGAGAGGGGGCCCCAGCTATTTCGGTAGCAGCATCAAAACGCTCCCAGGATTTCTCTGCCTCATCCCTGCATCCATTCAGACGGCCCCCGTATGACACTGGCTAGTTTGAGGAGGGGGTATTTATTATATTTTTAACAGCAATACATCAAAATCATAATAATTTGTGTGAGATATGCCATGTCAGGCACCGTTAGAAAGGCTGTAATGTGCTAAATAAGATGATGATGTTTATGTTTATGTGTTATGTGTGTAATGGAAATAATGGATATGTTTTTAGCTGTATTTCATATTGTGCTGTGTTTCTGGATGACACCCAAGACAGGATGGCTGCAGCAGTAGCCTGCTTAATGGCCCATTAAGGAAATTCACAGGTAAAATGGACCCAGGGGGAGAAGCCAGGGATATCTAATAAGTCATGAGGACTTACTCATGTGACCCTGGACTCCTTCTTATTCCTGTAAATTTCCACAAGCAGCATGGCAAAGGCCAAAGGACATAAAAGGCAGCTGCACGACATCCGTTTTGTCTTCAATCTTCACCTACCTCTGGATCAACTCATCTACAACTGAACTGAACTTAAGTTGTGAAACAAAGCACTGAGATCCATCCAGGTACTGGATGTACACCAGAGGGACTATACAAGCCTGCAAACTCCACAATTCTACTAGAAACCTGCTCTTTATGGACTTTCGAATCAATTTGTATGTGTCTGATTGCTTTACTCCTTTAACATTTCTCTGATAGTTTATTTCTTTCTTTTTATAATAAACCTTTAGTTTTATTTACTAAGGGATTGGCTGGCAGCATGATATTTTGGGTAAGATCCAAACTTATATTGATCTGGCACTGTGGCTGACCCTTTGGGTTCAGGAGAAACCTTTTTAGTAAAGAGCATAAAGTTTAAATAACTGGTCTCTTTACTGGACCTAGTGGCTGATTGGGAGCCAAAGACTGGAATGCAGTAAAGGGGGCTGTGTGTATTTTTATTTTGGCTTCTTGGTAACTAGTGTGGGGAATCAGAAGAACAGTTTGTGGCTGGTTGGGAAGGTAGATGACATGCGTCTCCACCCCACTCACATACGTGTTAGTGTGAATTTTTGCCTCCACCGCTAGCCAGATAAGTGGGTCTGTTTACTGCTTGTATGGATGTAAGCAGGGTCTGAATGAGCTCTCCCCTACACCCGCCCTGCCTAGGTGCTCAGCAGGACGGGATGCTTGACCCAATGATCCCTGTGGCTGGTGCTGGGTCACAAATCACTCGAATGTTAATTGCAGGAGTAAAGAAATGTCATCCCGCGTATCGTATTGATAAGGTGCAGCAGAGCTATGCTTAGCCTGTCCTGGTAGAGGGATCACCCTCAACCGAACCGAGCTGGCTAAGCCAGGGGCTCAGATGCCAGAGCCCTGTGAAGGCGAGAGGGTGGGGACAAGTAGAATCATAGAATATTAGAGTTGGAAGGGACCTCAGGAGGTATCTAGTCCAAACCCCTGCTCAAAGCAGGACTAACCTCAGCTATATCATCCCAGCCAGGGCTTTGTCAAGCCTCAGCTTAAAAACCTCTAAGGATGGAGATTCCACCACCTCCCTAGGTAACCCATTCCAGTGCTTCACCACCCTCCTAGTGAAACACTTTTTCCTAATGTCCAACCTAGACCTCCCCCCCTGTAACTTGAGACCGTTGCTCCTTGTTCTGTCATCTGCCACCACCGAGAACAGCCTAGCCCCATCCTCCCTAGAACTCCTTTTCAGGTAGTTAAAGGCTACTATCAAATCTCCCCTCATTCTTCTCTTTTGCAGACTAAACAAGCCCAGTTCCCTCAGCCTCTCCTCATAAGTCCTGTGCTCCAGCCCCCTCATCATTTTTGTTGCCCTCCGCTGTACTGTCGGGTTCCACTGCTGATAGCAGAGGACGAGGGAGGATTCCACTGCTGATGGCAGAGGATGCGGGACGGATAAAGCACAACAACCAATATGATTGCAAGCAGAATCGTTTATTCCATTTTGCTTTCCAGCTTATATACCTTTTAATCACCTTTGCTTACAATAACCACGCAATTGCTGATTGGCTATTATATGATTTCACCTACTTCACACGGGAACAGCTTACATATTACTGGTAGCTTCTTAGCTCACACAACTATCTTGTTTACGACCTTGAATACTTTCTACTATCTAGTGGATAGCGGCCAAGTCCCGGGAACTCGCCGCCAGTGAGTCGCCTGAGTGAAAGTGGCCACCTTCCAGCTCCCTGTAGGCAGCCTCACTTGACCCGGTGTCCAGCACCAGGCCTGCTGTAAGTGTCCACTTAGGTAGCCATCAGGTCAGGGTACAAATAATACACTCCCACACTGTACTCTCTCCAACTTCTCCACATCCTTTTTGTAGTGGGGGGCCCAAAACTGGACACAATATTCTAAATGCGGCCTCACCAATGCCGAATAGAGGGGAATAATCACTCCCTCGCTATGCTGGCAATTCTCCTACTAATGCAGCCCAATATGCTATTAGCCTTCTTGACAACCAGGGCACACTGCTGACTCATATCCAGCTTTTTATCCACTGTTACCCCCAGGTCCTTTTCTGCAGAACTGCTGCCTAGCTCGTCGGTCCCCAATCTATAGCTGTGCATGGGATTCTTCCTTCCTAAGTGGAGGACTGTGCACTTTTCTTTGTTGAACCTCATTAGATTTCTTTTGGCCCAATCCTCCAGTTTGTTTAGGTCCTTCTGTATCCTATCCCTACCTTCCAGGGTACCTACCACTCCCCCCAGCTTAGTGTCATCTGCAAACTTGCTGAGGGTGCAATCTACCCCATCCTCCAGATCATTAATGAAGATGTTGAACAAAACCGGCCCCAGGACTGACCCCTGGGGCACTCCGCTTGTGACCGGCTGCCAGCTAGACATGGAGCCATTGATCACTACTCGTTGAGCCCTATGCTCTAGCCAGTTCTCTATCCATTTTATAGTCCATTCATCCAACCCATACTTCTTTAACTTGCTGATAAGAATACTGTGAGAGACAGTATCAAAAGCTTTGCTAAAGTCAAGGTATATCACATCCACCACCTTCCCTACATCCACAGAGTCAGTCACCTCATCATAGAAAGCAATCAGGTTGGTCAGGAATGACTTTCCCTTGGTGAATCCGTGTTGACTGTTCCTGATCACCTTCCTCTCTTCCAAGTGCCTTAAAATGGATTTCTTAAGGACCTGCTCCATGATTTTTCCAGGGATTGAAGTGAGGCTGACTGATCTGTAGTTCCCCAGATCCTCTTTCCTCCCTTTTTTGAAGATGGGCACTATATTTGCTTTTTTCCAGTCATCAAGGACCTCCCGCTGTTGCCGCAAGCTTTCAAAGATAACAGCTGTGACAGGGGCTACCGGAGGGTGGTAGAAGGGCGCTACGTTAGCCCAAGAATGATCAAAGCCCTGTTCCCCTAGCAGCTGCCCAAGGCTCCCTCCAGGCTAATCAGGGTCAGCTGAGGCCAGAGCCAGCTGGTTCCCATTAAGCACTGCCAGGGAGCAGATATGAGGTCCCTGCCAGCCAGGCAGGGTGCTCTGGGAGTTTGGAGAAGGAGAAGGAGAAGGAGAAGGAGAAGGAGAAGGAGAAGGAGAAGGAGAAGAAGTTTTGGAATTTGGAGAAGGAGCTTTGGGGAAGGAGAAGGAGAACCGTGAGTGGCAGAAGCCAGAAGAAAGCAGAGGGGCCACTTAGCCCCGACGGGGTCCCGGGTAGGGAAGCAGCCCAGAGAAAAGACTTATAGTTTCCTTAGAGCAGCAGCCACCCACTGCTGTCAGCCAGGGACTCTGGGCTGGTGTCCGAAGGAGAGGGCGGGCTCGGACACCCCCTACCCCCAAACCCTAGCCCCCAAGGTCCCAAGGACAATACTCGGCCTGCGAAGACCTGTGGGAAGGCCGGTCCGTAGAGAGACGGCCGCCATCTTGAGGCTGGTGGGAGCCCCGGGCGGCCATTTTGTGTCCTGCCCCAGTAAAAAGCGCTCGGCCCAGGGGAGCACGGAGGCCACC